>NW_028277169.1:2260000-2571250 GCF_051122295.1 Plectrocnemia conspersa
ATGAGAGTTTTTTCAACGATAATCTTTACTGTGATGAACCAGTATATATTATAATTGCTGTATTTTCAAATATACAGTATAAAACTTCCTGTTTGTTTGGAATTAGAATCGCATTTAATCATATTATATTCCTCAATATTTAATTCATGATTTTCAGTATCATTTGTGATATGTGTTTCTATTAATCCGAAAAATAACGGACATTCCTTTTCAGAAAGTATTTATATTTCTTCTTTATGTATTAAATACACCTGCGCATTGATCATTATCCCAGTTACACTTTATGATTCGTGTTTTTCATGTAAAATTAATTTATTTAGATGCTACATATTGTATTGTATTTTGTTATGATAATTTTGTGCATCGAATTATGCTCAACATAAAAACATATTTCCGTTGTATTAAATGTTAAATTAACATATATATTTAGATATATGTATGCATATATTAGGATAGAGTGCTATCATTCATAATACACGCACGCTATGTGTCATTTGTGACCAACTTTAGTCCTTAGCTTCATTTGTGATAAGAGAACACGCTGCTGCGCCATGCATCATAAATAAATCGAAAATACAAATGCCTGTAAGAGTATGCAGCCCTAAGGTTTGTAAAAGTGCACACGCACTCTTTCAGATCTACGCGCAAGATCTACGAGAGGGGTATAAACGTGTCTGTCGTACACGCCATGAATGCGAGTGAGCATTTTGTTCCTCCTGAGTTCATATACACTAAGAAAAGGATAAAGAGTGGACTACAAGATGGATCTCCACACTCTTCAGTAGGAATGGTGTCTGATACTAACTTTATCAATCAGGAACTATTTCTTGATTATATATCTCACTTAAAATATCACACAAAGCCCACCAAGGAACAACCGATACTATTAATAATGGACAACCACAGTTCACACTGCTCCATTGGTTCTGTCGAATTCCTTAGACAAAATAATATCGTAGCACCGACGCCTCCACCTCACGGCAGTCATCGAATGCAACCTCTGGACAGAAGCTTATTTTTCCTATGAAAAAATATTACTCTAATGAGTGAGAAAATTGGCTCTAACCAACCTGGCCGAGCAATTACTGCTACTTAAACGCCATTGAGGGTTTCAAAGTCATAGGGATATGTCCGTTCAATAAAGATGTATTTGATAAGGTAGATTTTTTGCCAGTTGTGTAACTGAATGAGATGATCCTGCAGCATCTGCAACCTTCAGAACATAGACCCTTCACCGCTACCAAAATCAGTTGCGCCTCGATAAAACAGCAAGGATAAGAAATCTGAAATACATACAAGCTCACCTTAAAAGCAATAACTACTCGAAGAAGCCAACCGTAAAAGAAAGGTAGAGTGTAGCCTTAACAAAACTAACAAAGGCAAAAGCAAATTTCAAGAAAGGCAAATCAACACTTAAGAAAAACATGTGGAGCTGGCCAGGATGTAAGGTAGTTACAAGGAACCGATTTCCGAAGATTCGTTAGAGTGCATAATGTGTACTCAGTTGTGGCATGAAATATGTACCGTTTATTCCGGAGTTGGTCCGTACAAATATAAACTCTGTGCTTAGGTGTCCCTTGCGCACTCTTAAGTGCCTGTATATGTAAGAGTGCGCAAAAAACTATTTTTGTATTTAAAGATTTTAGTCGTAGTGCTTAAATTTTACTTTATTTTTTAAAGCAGTAATGTTAATATGATACGGTATAATATGAATAAAGAATTTTAGCCCTTGTCTGTGCTTCGACAAACATATTTTCTAAATCTTTAGAGATAGAATACAATCTTGTCTCATCCCTATCTATACTTCAATATCATATAATGATTAATCTTTTAGATTAAACATAAGTGAACATTCTAATGAATAATATTCTTTAATAACAAACCTTACAGGAAACCGTTTTTTATAATTCTGATGATAATGATCAGTTAAAACATAAAAATTATGAATATTAATTGTATGTTGTATTACATAAAATAATAAATAAAATACTCTATATTTGTAAAATATGGTTTATTTCGCATCGTTTCATAAAAACACAAAAATAGCATATCATACAGTTTGGATGAGTGGATAACTTATAAGCTAATAGCACAAAGATAAAATGTTTTTATGTAAATATTCGATGTACAATTGAGCATTTATTAAAAAAGTTCAAAAATTGCAACCATAATTAAATGCAAAAGGTATTGTTAGCAAAAATAACGTTTGTTATCTTAAATATTTCGAACTGCTCGAAAGAAATACTAAATTTGGTAGTAAATAATAGTATGAAAATATAATATATATTATATATTATATTATATTATGTTACAACAGACTTTTTTAAATACTTAAAGATATTAATCACAATTATAATTAAAAATTAAATATATGTTCAGAGCTTAATTAAAGCAAAGTAACTGAAAAATATCCATGCAGATATCACAAGCGGTGCGAGTTTACCATTTTTGAAAATTATTAGAAGCTACCATTCTATACTGGATTATTTTTACCGAAACTATGTTTTATTTCAATAGCTAAATATAATATACACAATTCATTTATCATAGTGCTAAAATCACCATCTTCAATAAATGAATAAAATATATATAGTAATGCTTACATAATTCCTATTAGCGCACTGCCTGTGATATTGTACATAAAATAAAAAATAACATATTGAAAGAATAAACTCATTCATATGAAACCTCTTAAACCAACCTATATTCGGTTGCTCAAAGGCAACAAAGGGAATTAAAAAAAAACATCAAAAATTAGAAAATATATCATCTTAATAAAAGTTTGATTTCAGAAAAACTACTTTTACATGATCATAATGTATAACTCGTAAACAAAAAAATAATACAGCTTCTCAAATACTCTTATAAAATACAATTTGTTAACATCTAGAATTAAATTAAATAATTAACAAGGAAATAATTTCAACAGGGAGATTTACCATTCTAAATAGTGCTGAATGTTTTTGAACATTTAATCGACGCTCGGTTTCTTCTTAAAGACCCAAGCAGCCGTCAGCACCGAAGAGCTCAAGAAAGTAGATATAATGAAGTTTGCCAAGAGATTCTTGTCAGCTGAATCGACGTAAACGGTAAATATGCGAGCTGCAAATTTATAAAGGTGTATTAAGTATTACATAAATGTATTACAGTATGTTGATTTAAACTCACTGGCATTGGTGAAGGCCGATAGAGCCCACGTTAACAATGAGACAGCTTCTGAATTTTTGGTCGATATAATGTCATAAAGGAATATAACTTTGCTGGAGGCGCTGACTGGTGTGCAGAGTGGCTGTAAAACACATCATTGAATTAAAACATAATCGTAATAGGGGTGCGTATTGGCCCTTTTCTGAGCCATGCGACGCTAGTTGCTGATGCCAGAGCCCAAATTTTGAGCTGCTCGAGCACCGAAGTGTTATCTACGATGTTTTTGAGCAATTTTCAGAAGTGTTTAATTATATAAATGTGGTGTAATGGCAACCCCAGTGCGGGGGGGAAGTCAGTAGGGACACTCGGTGCAGGAGGGACGCACGTGGACGTAGTGCAGAGTCATGGGGAAGGACACCCGCAACCGAGCACAAGCTATTTCGGCGCCGAGCGATATGGGGGGCGCTGCGAAGGCGCATCATTGGCTAGCTGATGCCGTAGAGCCGTTCTCCGGAGACGGAGATTTCGATAGGTGGTACCGGCGCCTCACTCATTGATGGACCTGAACAACGAAGACGACGTCGCTAAGTGGTTGGCCACGTTCCTTCGGGGCCGAGCATTCGACATTTTTGTCGACTTGCCCGAGAATTGCTCATGGACAATGGTACTGCGTTTCGATCCCGTTTTGTGCAAGAGCTATGTGACCGATGGGGCGTCTTTTCCAGGTTTCGGGCGGCCTGCAGACCGGCAGGCAATGGTATTGCAGAGCGGAACCATCGGACGGGGAAGCGAATCAATGCTAGGAGCCAAATTTCACCATTGCAGGCCGCATTCTGGTATAATCTGGCATCAGAGGGGACGAGAAGAAAGGCCGGCCCATCTTCAGCTGTTTTCGTCTATAAGTGGCGCCATCCAGCAGCAAAGACAGCGAAGATACAGCCTATGGATGGGTGTCCGTTTCGAACGAGAGACGTGTTCTTTGTGAAGCCGCCAGGGGCGCGCTGTACGATGGAGTAGCCCAGAGGACGCGTCGACAGCGTCGTTTCCACGAACAATGTAGTCACGGACGGGATGCCCAGACACGTGTTGGACCTGCACAGAGTTCCGGAACAGCCAACATCGGTCACTGGAGAGTTGCCAGTGGATCACCACAACAACTCTGTTCGAGATGACGGAGACTGCAGAGCCAATGCAGACCGAAGGGGACCCGCCAGCAGCAGAGAGGAGTCGTGTGCAACGGACCAAAAGGAGGCCTGCGCGGTTTCAAGATTTTGTGTTGTGATGTGGACATCAGAGGAGCGTGTGGTGTAATGGCAACCCCGGTGCGGGGGGAAGTCAGTAGGAACACTCGGTGCAGGAGGGACGCACGTGGACGTAGCGCAGAGTCATGGGGAAGGACGCCCGCAACACTTTTGCAAGTTGACAAAGAAACGTATCCCAGAGTTCCCAGAATAAAATAACTGGGAAACAAGAAAGGAAAATACCCATATTCCTTCAAGTATAAATATCGAAGAAATTTATGCTGTACTTTTTCCAGCTTCAATTCATTACATTGACTCATTAGGCCTGGAATCCAAATAATAGAGCTAGTTTCTAGTATGTTGCGGACTAGAGCATCATAAAAAGTGCGTAATGCTAAAGTATTCCTGAAGTAGCGCACATTTCTTAAGATAAAACTGAGCATTTTTAATGATCTGCCATGAGTCTCTGAAATGTGCTGGCTAAATTTCCAACGTTCTTCGAAAGCTACACCTAAATCCTTATTAAAGGAAGACCTGTCTAAAATATATCCGCCGAGATGGTAGGAATATTCCGCTGGCATCGATGACGTGATATACATTTGTCAAGTCGGTGTTTATTATAAAGCAGTCTATCAAAATTCTATTAAAGTTCTATCAAAATTGCTTGAATGTTTCTTAGCTGTTACATAGTAGGGTAGCTAGTCTTATGCCAAAACAAAACACTAACTACAACTATTATGAAATATTAGGAAACCCTTAAAACTATAAAATTCAAAGTTAAAACTATACTTACCACCATGAATGTGAGCAAAGAAGCCGGAATCACGTCAATCATGAAAAGTATGACAATTCCAAAGTATAGGAATATGTACATGGTAGTAGCAAAGTGTTCCAATATTCCAGTATACTTAAGGACTAGATAGATGAGCACCAGTTCTTGAAACAATATTATAGGATACTCCATGTATGACATCAGACTGTATGAATTGCAATAGTTATACAAGAAAGTTGTAGAGTAACTGAAAAAAATAAAGTTAATTATTTATCTTCTTCTATACAACAACAATAAGTTGTTTGATATCACTATGTATACACAACAAGCTCGGCACCTGCTAAGTTGTTTGATATCATTCTCAATCGACCGCCGTCTATAAATCGCCTGCGAGGCAATTTTTGGTTGACCGCGAGGCTATATTTTGCCATTTAGGGTTCAAACCAGTTTTAAATCAATTACTTTCGGGATCTTGCAGTGAATACACTTAATATGTAAATTGATATGTTTATTCTTTTATTAAATAATGTGATTTGTTCATGTATAAAGCACATGATTTTTAATTCTCAGTGGCTGGATTCAACTAATTTATTTTTAAATGAAATAATAATATATTTTTATTAAAATAACTCATATATTTTTGTACTTCAGTTTTTACTTGCTCCAGAAAATTCGAAAGAACCAAAAACAATATTATAACAATGAATGGGATAAGATTTTTTTTTCAATATGGTAAATGAAAAATTTATTTGTATTATTTGTACTTCAAATGTATTAATTCTGAAAAGAGCCAACGCTGAAAGACATTTTCGAACCGTTCATAAAACTACAATAAAAATGAAAATTATCCGCCTGGTACTGAGTTGCGTAAAAATAAAGTGAGACAGTTGAAGTTACAATTATCTCGTCCAGCCTTTTCTCACCAAATTTAATGAAAAATCCACTACAGCTACTGTGGTATCTTTGATAATAGCAGTTGTTTTAATGTAACATAAGAAACCTTTCAAAGATGATGAAACTAGGAAAGAGGGTTTGATTAAATCTGAGGAGGAATTATTAAAAAAAACTAAAATAATGTCTTTTAATGGCACTTCACTCGCGTCACGCGACACTACTGGTTCGAGACTGGTCACTAGCCCATTGTCTCTGTCGCGCACTCTCAAATGCTCTCCATATAATTGCATACAAATGCCACCTTTACACTATGTATGTAGACCGTCATGGCACATTATGGCAACACGTTAGGTCATGACGGTCATAATTTAAAATTATTAAATTCATAATACCTGCACAATTCTAAAAGTAGACCTTTCAAGTTCACTCCATCTGCCTTTTTTAACGAATTTATCTTCATAATCTGCGGTACTTTCAATATCAAGCATGATCCTATAGTGATTAAACTCAAAAAGTCTGATATCAACGGTATGATATCCATTTTGAATAGATTTTGTATCGCTTAACCAATATATCTCTTTGCTGTTTATTGTCTTCTACGTAATCAAGAATATCTGAAACAATAAAGTTATATATTAATATCAAGTTTAAATATATATTTTATTACGCACAGTGCAATACATTTTATAATAAGCTACAATATATATAGCATGAAACAAAATGCAATGAACGCTATAACCGTAATAAGGACACAAAGGTCCCAGTTACAATGAGTCGCTAATAGAAATATAAATTGATCCTATTCCATGCACTGAACAGGATATACATGCTTCACGTGAATTGTTTTATATTATATAATATTAATAAACGGCTAGTTATTAATATAATAAAAGTCCACACTTTGTAACAGCATAAATATCACATATTCATTATAAATTGCAATTTTTATTAATTTACTTTTTGTTTAATTTTTAACGATACTATTTCTAAAAAAACGGAAAAAATAAATTATTGAAAAAAACCGAGAGAAAAATTAACGTATATCTATTAGAATAATATTATAAATTTAATTAACATAAAATGAATTATCCAATGGCTATGACCTTTGCATTTAATTATTTTATATTTTGTTGTAACCCGACAGGCGTAAGCAGACCAGTCGAGAAGTAGGGGGGGGGGAGATGGAACAAATTCCTGAAAATTTAAATTACAAATATTTTTTATAATAAAACAACTTAATCTTAAATCGATATTTACCAGTATTGTTATTGGTTTAAGATTATTTTGTACAATACCAGGATGTCATTTGGGGGGGTAGGTGAGGCATCCCCCCCCCCCCTTGAATTTGGCCAGAAAAATGTCATTTAATTAAATACTATGTATCTTATCGAAATAAAATTATTAAAAAAGTTGAAATTACATCCCTGATTGTAAACCAGAAATCCTCAGGTTATTCCAAAGAAAAATCTAAAAAAAAACAGTTTTTTTTTAAATATGCCATTTCAGTAAAATCATATCAGAATACATTTACACCGGTAAATATGTTTTTATCAGTGAAAATATAATTTATCTGGCAGGTGCTAGTAAAATTATATGTTTTTAACTTTTCCCTATGTAATAATATATACATTTACATACTTATCATTATTTATTTACATGCAATGTATAAATGTTACTGTGAATGTGGATTTTTCAGTAAAGTTAAATTTTCTCTAGTGAAATCCAAATACATTTTCACTAGAAGATATATATTTCTACTAGCGAAAATATAATTTAACTGATAGGAGCTAGTGAAAGTACGTATATGCTGCTCTAAAATGTATATGAAACTCAATTTGACAGTTGCGAAACGTTCACTTACTGTTCAAACCCAAACCTAACTCTATGAAAGTTCTTTTGAACTTTTATTAGATCAAGTTTAAAAGTACAAGCTATGCCAACTTGGAAAATAAGCAGAAGAAGAAGTACAGACAGATGTTGCATCTCGCATATTGCTCCATACTTTTCTGCATTTCTATATTACACTATGTCTTAAAAATATAATAGCTATACTTACCGATATAACTATGGACTTATAATATAAGAGGGCTGATCAAAGTATATTTAAACCGAATTTCGGTCCACAGGAGAGCGCAAAAATAATTATCACTTCTCAGAAGCCAAAAATTCACATCAAAAGCAATAAAAACGTGTCGGCGCCACGCAGCAAATACTTTTTAAATTTTGCCTCTCATATTTCTACATTATTACTTTATGTTCTACTCGTTTGCCAAACGTTGCCTATGATAAGCTTTATGCACAAAATGATGACATACTGCAAACAATAGTGTTATCACACACTTATGACCAGCTAACGAATGCTATATTTAAAATACGCTAACAATTTGCTCAACGTTTTGTATGTTTATTAATATTATATTTGCACAGACGTTGCTATGTTGCAGAAACAGTAAATCTAATATTCTATCACACTATCAAAAAAAAATGACCATGACTCACTGCCAATTACTGCAGTCACTCAAGGCTACGAATTAGAATCAATTAAAACGAAATCAAGCGACCGAATCAGTAAAGACTTAAAATAGTGTAAACGCATAGACAATCATTGTTAAATCAAGTTTTGGCAGCGTTCAACAACGATCGGCCGAAAGAGAGCACGTAGCTAATTGTGATAGTAGAATTAATAAAAAATGTATTATTAACTTGATGAATGCATTAGCTGCCAATGTTTGCTGACATAGAATTCTATAAATAGAGGAAAAACTTGTACCCATCACAATACCTCTCGCCTACGAGTGTTTTAAGTGATTTAAAACCTGAAGTGTAAATTCAGTTACACTATGTTTTAGCCAACAGTTTTTATGTGTATTTAATGTTAAAAATTCAATTTGCTTGTGTTTTTTATGCATACACATATTATTTGAGGAAAAAAAATTATGGCTGAATTTTAAACTGCACATTGCACAATCCAAATACAATGCAACAAACAAAATAACCAAGGTTATCGTCTCCGGGTTCATATAAATTGAAATCTCACTGATCATTCTAAACGGGGGTAGCGTTCCCGTACATAATTTTTTAGCTCTTGTGCCTACGCAAAGTAATTATAAAATTTCTCGTTACGCAGCCTAGTTTCTGAATTAGTATTGTATTATAACTCAACGAAGTTAAAACCACCTAGGTCAAAAAATCGGTGCAATTCCAAGATTTTTAATTAAACAATTTTAGTACCTATCGCAAAAATAAAAATAATAAAAAAATAAATGCACGAAATAAAATATTTACCATTTTTATTGAAAGATTCCATATTTATTATTTTAATTAATTTAATCTATATTCTTCACACGTGGAAGTCTATAATAAAAAATATGGATATTAAATCAATGACACGAATTTTACTTTGTTATGGCCAAATAGCAGAATTGCAATTATATACTTAATATATCAACATGGCAGCTAGACGGGTGCAAAAATAGTTTGAGAGTAAATATAAGATACAAATAAGTTTTTGACGAAAGCTATGAGGAGCTGGTATGCTTATCATATTTACGTATATGCGTATGCACATATGTAAATGTATGTTATCAGAACTGTCGAGAGGGGGGGGGGGAAGAGGAGACAAATTCCTATAAAAGAGACCGGAACTTTTTTTCATGTTAAAATCGGCAGGCATATGCTGTTAGTCTATTAAGTTGATGCGTAGTCGAGTGATGTACGCGGAAACCAAATTGTGAGTTTGCTATTAAGAGATTCCTTTAATCGAGATAATATAATTTTTTTAAATAATTTGCTAAATGACGGCAGTAAACTTATTGGGCGGTGTTAATTGGTATGTTATCTGCTTTGCCAGATTTTTTTATCGGATGAATTTTTGCCGTATTTTTTTTTCACCGCGATGGCACAATTTTATTGCTTTTGACCTGGATTAGAAATTCACTAGCTAGCAACACTGAACAGCAAAGAAAACACGACTAATATTATGAGTGAATATTTTTAATAATTTTTAGTTCCTAATTAAAATATTTCGCATAAAATATGATTTTAGAAAATGTGTTGCAACGGTCACTAATTTTTATATTTATTTGTAGCATAGAAAGGGTTAACTCGTACCTATTACTATTTATTCAATAAATTATATTACGATATTAAAAAATATATAAAATGTAATTTTTGTCATAAGGCCCAGAATCATTATTTTTCCAGGACACGGGTTCCCTTTCGGCGGCCCTGTATGTTATGAACATATGTGTTCTTAGGTACATATAACGCTCATAAAAAAAGTTGTTCAAGACTGTCCCCCTTCCTTAAAAAATCGACAGCTGTAGAACCCCTTCGCGTTATTTGGCGTTTCTAAACATAATAGATGCGAAAATTTTTTATGAACTTCACAAAAAAATGAACACAAAAATGATTTAAAATCAAAGGACTGGTCATTTATTTCATGTGTAAGCGCCTGTGGAAGCATCTGCTCGCCCTAGCTAAATTTCAGTGAAGTAATAATACCCATTCACTGTAACATTTATACATCGCATATTAATAAATAATGATTAATATGTAAATGTATACATTACTAAATATTTTACCTGCCAGATAAACTATATTTTCACTGGTAAAAATATATATTTACCGCTGAAAATTTATTCCAATATGATTTCACTGAAATGACATATTATTTAATATTTTTTAATATTTCTATTTCATTAAGATGCATAGTATTTAATTAAATTGCATTTTTCTAGCCAAATTCATTAGGCCCAACCTACCCCCCCCCCCTCCAGATATTATTTAGTAAATTGAATTACTATAAATGGTGATCAATACTTGATTATTCTATTTTTCAGCTCATATTTTATATAAGAACATTATTAAAAGATTCATAAACTAACAAAAAGCACAGATGTTCTTAATAAATAATTCGTTGAAATCAGAAATAAGTAATCAATTCAACAGTTGCACATGTGATTCAAATCTTAAAGATTAATTTAGAATGTGCCTTTTTAACACTGAGCTGATATTAACTGATATAAATGTTAACATACAAGATTATTTGCAAAATTGGATCAAAATAGATACGCAATTTCCTTATCCTTAAATATAAGAAGTCAAACAAAAATCAATAATAAATACATAATGAATACTTTTATATAAACAGCTGTTTTGGGATATTTTGGCAGATATTTACTTAGTTTACTTAATCAAACCCAAAATAACTATACTCAAATGATTGATAAAAAACATTAAATTTACACTCAAAATGATGTGGATGTAATGAAATCCGCATTGTTGTGTCCGCAAAATTTGATCACCAATAATATCACATCTCGCCAAACATGGTCCATTTCAAGGTCGCGTTATAATACATACGTTATTCGTGTGAATGTGTTCTTTGGTTTTTTATCTTCCTTATGAACTAATGACTCACCTCACGAGAATACAATGACCGACTGACACCCCGGTTGGACGCATAATATCATCAACGTTACCCTACGGTGACCATGTGTCTATCGCTGAGACTATTTATGTATCCATGTGAGAAATCAGAATGTAAACCCACGAATAAAGAAATATAAAATGTATTTACTAACCAACGTTTTTCTGACAAGCTTCTTGAAAAGCAGTATGATTCGTGTAAGAACTCAATGGCAGCACTGTTCAACCTATATTAGTCCCACGGTCATTTTTTTATTTGACAAACATTTCGAAGGGCAAAAAGTATTCTGCTAGTAGATGCTTAAAAGAAATGTCCCCTCAGACATTTTTGTTTGTATGTACCTGGGTAATGAACAAAAATTAGAAGACATTTTTTAGCTATTTTTTTTTAATTTTATATTAAAAACATTTAGTTTTTTAAATGTACAATTTCTGGTTTAACCCTTTGGACGTGTTACTCAAAAAAAATATTTAATTTTTTTTTTTGAAAAATGAAAATTTTACCTTTTTTAAAAGTTTTGATTTTTTAATTTTTATTTATTTAAAATGATATTTTATGTTTATTTCCAAAAAAAAAATTTTTCTTGAAAAGAATTTTTTTTACTGATTTTTGCGTAAAGAGATAAAAATAATCAATTTAATGCATTCAAAGGATTAAAGTGAAAAATTCTGTGTGTGTAAAAATATACATATGTAATTATGTACATTTAATGGATATGACATACTATATATGTGTAATATTGTGCGTCACTTAACATATTAATGCGCGATACTAGATTGTCATATAAATTTTATAACACCACTCGCTGAATAAATAAACAATTTAATAATTCATTAAAGCGCACTGTATGCATGGTCACCCTACAATAGCTACGACCGAACATACCCGAGAATTGCCGAGGTCGTCTGGTCGATTGAAGCAAATATGGCGGCATTTTTAAAATACTGTTGACGTTTAATACATACATATTATATATGATAAGATCATTGATTACATGCTAAATTTATGATTTTCGTTATCTCTTCTCATTTTTAACGATTTTAGGTTAACCATATATGAGATATCTAACAATATAAAGTAGTAAATGACATTTAATTCAAGTGTTTTAATTTACGGCTACGTGTGACGCGCAGTAATTTATAACAATTAAATATAATTATACTTGATTTTATGTGAAATATTTTATTTCATTTTAAATCTATAATTTATTTAAAATAAATAGTTAACATACCTACGAAATATTTTGTAATGTGATGCATTACCTAAAAGAAAGGTGCAACAGGATCAATTAAAGTTTGCAATAAGGCACCGAGGATGCTCGGCTTCGTTATGCGGAGCGCGTGTCACATTAATAATTTATTAGCGATTTGCATTCTGTGCGATATGCTAGTTTTAGAATATGCCTCATTGTTAGAAAGAATTCAAAGAGAATTTCTAAGAAATCTCTACTAGATATAGTAAGGGTATATCCGTATTTGTATCTTACTGATTTATTGCAAGAAGCGTTAGGATATATAAAAATTCGTGCATACTCGACGTAGCGTCTAGTCTATGAAGTACTTTTTAATGTTGCTAAGGGGCACTGTCAATAACCCATCAATGCTCGATAACTTTCTATTGGGAGATCCCTAGAGAGTCGCGATTGCGTCCCTTATTCTCACTCGTCGCGGTCAGGACATCAGAGCTCGAGAACGCTCCTCTTTCAAGGGCCATCCAGCTTCTCAACGAGCTTGCCAAACTGTTCCACCTTTCACCATCTTTTCACTTTTTCCAGAGGCTCTATACTGTCAAAATTTGTTCCCATTGTAACATTTGGGACAATCGTCAGAGATTTTACGACTCTCGCGCCGAGAGGATCAGCAGAAACTTCTGTAGACTTGCCGCAATAAACATCAAATGCCTAGCAGTAGCCGTCTGAAATTGTTGCAGTCCAATTCCAATAACCGAAATGCACAGGTTTTCCTGGCCAAAGTATTTAATCATAGACTCATCCACAGACAAATTTTCATGAAAAACTTTGAGTTTCTCTGAATGAGATTGCACAACGGTCTCACTTTGAACATTTTATCATTCAAAAACATGATCAAGATTCAAGATTCATTATCATCGCCTGAAATTGTGCAACAACGCGGACTGAACAATTGGTTGACGGTCAGAAGTCCATTGTACACGCTTGTGTACAGCCAATAAAATATAACCTAGCACACGGTAATTAAAAAAATATTGTCATACTAATAGTATATCACGTTATAGTAGAGTTTAAATATACATAATAATAAAAATATTTTATTATTTATAATAAAAAATGATAAGAACATCTTACTTAAATAATCTTGTTTCAAACCCGTATTACGATGATAAACTAATGACATTTATTTGCGCATTATTGCCAAATTTTATTTTTTTATAGTTCACTACTACCATATAGTTTCGAAATAAGTAATTACTTCCACAATAATTATAGAAAGTAAACACCAAATCACCTTCGAACAAGTGTACACAAGCGTGTACACTTGTTCGAAGCGTACAAAGGTTAAAGCAAATATGTATGTAATATTTTTATTATTAAATGTCACTATAAAATATTTGTTATAGGAGTGATTTAACAGAATATTGCTATAGTTGGTTGATTTAATACGTCTTTAATTTGTTATACTATAACTTTACATCTTCAAAGTGCAAGTGTTACTAAATAAATAATTTATTCAAATTGTTAAAGTAAACACCGAGCATTGATATAATCTATATCTGCATCGCTCAACTCGCGGTTCGGTAATCTAAATATAACAAAGAAGAAGCGGGCTGAAGAATAGTCACAACATATGTTTTTTATGTTTATTTATATAATATCACAACTGTCAACATAATTAGACACTCCTACAGTGTGAGTACTAAAAACTATAATACCTTAGGTCTTACGAACAGAGCATTGTATCTTTTTCTTTTAAACAATCACATTTATTATGTTTAAATCTTACAATAAACAACAAGAATTAAAAGTCCATCGAGTGATACATAGATTAAAATAACTTATATAAAAACATAGAGGTAATAAGTTTCTTGTGTGTGTCAAAGTAATATTATTAACATATATGTATATAGATATAAAATCAACGTTCTTACGAAGATATGTATAATAAAATATTTTATTACAATACAAAAGAAATACATTTAACACTTATGCTTATAAAATACAGCAACTAAAATCAGTTTAAATATAATATATAAAAGATACGATACAACAATATTATATATATATAATTAATTAGAGACACATTAGCATTCTAATAAATTTTATTAAACTAGGCTCATCGAATAAAAGAGTAACAAAATAAATTCATCAAATTATTTATCTTCAGTCACGTAATACAATCACTCAAAATAAATACAATACATACCAAAAAGCACAGAAATAATAGTAAAATTGTATACGTCGATGCAATGCTCTGACCTTTCTTTAAAAAATAAATAAATAAACCCAATAGGTATATGTATGTACAGGTTAAAATTAAAAATCACATTTATGGTCTGACTATAACATATCGATTAGCTATATAGAAGTAATTATCGTAAGTACACTATCTCGATTATTACGTTAATATATATGTATATATTTAATTGTATGAATTATAATATACTATTCGGAATTAGATTTCATGCATAATAAAAATAAACAAACAAATGAAAATATCACAAAATTGATAAAATAATACATCGGATAATTGGATAGAAATGCCTTCATGGTTCGGCCATTCTTGTTAATGTGCTCTATCGGACAATCGTTACAACTCAGTCACAACACAATAAACAACACGAGTACCACTATTAGAACCAAAGAAAGAACTCCGATGACGATCCATTGTCTCCGATCTGAAACATATAATAATTATTAAAATATCGAGAAGAGTCCCAAATTTAATAAGTCAAAGATGCTGTTTCATGGATTATGATATGCTTTGATTGTGTCAACTAGTAATGATCAATACTTTTAAGATATGATTCTAAAGAATATTGCTTGGACAGATAATCTAATGTATTATTCATTAATACTATATTGCTATAATTTAAATTACACTCACCGTTCGACATGTGAAGCACTTTAGCGACTTTTTTCATAGTCGTGTCTAATTTTGAATCAGTGTTCTCCATCTCGCTATTGAAATCGTCGAGCATCCTGAAAGCGGCAAATCATTTATATGTTTCCTAGCATTGATTCTGAATTGTTTTAAAGCACACACTCACACTGTCTGTTCGTCTAGTTCGACTCCTATTTGTCTCGACATAGACTTGAGCGAACCGATCGAATGGTTGATTACGTTCAGCTGCTCGTCCTGGCTGTCGAGCATCCTTTGCTGGGCGGCCGAGTTCTCCGAGAAGAACCTTTCATCGTACCGACTGGGACTGTCCAGCTGGTTCTCTAGCTTTGAATACTTCGTTGTTGAGTGGCGGGACGGCGCCGACGTTGCCACCTCTAATAGAGCCTGCCTTGACGTGCGATCACGTTCCCTACTCCTATTTTGATTCATCTTGTCTTTCATATCCTAAGAAAACAATCATACATGACTTACGCCTCTACGTTAATTTAATTCCGCTCCTTATATCTACAACGCATCGCTAACGTTTGCAATAGATTGCTCTATATATAAACAAACATGAAACGCTCATGCTAATATAGCACATCTGGAGTTGATTATAAAGATGTTTTACCTTAACTTCCAACCTTGTAGTTTCGATGAAATTTTTCCTGTTGGTCAATTCTTTATTGTCGATTTTGAATTTTGACGGATTCTTCTCAACAATACGTGTATATGTGTTAAGGAATATATAAAATATAATGTCATTTTATCATACTAGTATCATATTTAGTATCATATAAATTTACCTTGAGTTCTTTTCACAAAGATTTGATAGAGAAACGTATGTATATTATTATTATTTATGAATATTAATGATCCTAAATTATGGAATAACTGGCACTTGAATCCTATAGTTACCAAGACCAGGGACGCATATTGGGCGGGGGAGGCAAGCGGGGGCATCCATTTTAAAGGACATTAGTTATTCAAATTTAATTTGACTTCCATAGTTATCTGTCATATTCAAAACACCGTGGATTAGGTCTACTGGAGACACCACATAAAAAAAACGTACCTCAACGGTGGTACGGAAATGAATAACAAAATGTCTGTAATGATATAATAATAATTGATGATAAAAGTAAATTAATAAAGAAATTACAAACGTGACAGTCCTATTCGTTGGTCAAACGTCATTTTGTCCATTGGCGATCCAGAATACGCTACGTTTTTTTTTAATATGCGTCACCCTGTCTATTTATTTCATTACTCTATGCTTATCCCTTATTCCAAAACAGACTATATACTAGATAAGAAGAGAGCCTATTGAATTGATGAAAAGATTATGGCTACGAACCTACGCATGTATGTATATATATTTGGTATTATAACGTATATTTAAAAAAGGATATCGATTGTGTCGTCCAAATCTTCGAGATCCCATTCAATGCTTCTCAACGCATTTCGAAGCTCGGTGCATGTCCAATCGGCATCGGCCGAAGCCGGTCCGCCTACAGCGCCGCAACCGGCAGCGACCGGAGTACCAGATAACTCCAACCAACGAAGATATAGTCCTCTTGTCTTGTTCAGCGCCTTGAACACCTCACTGGAATCAATTAAAGTCATGGTCAATAAGAGTATATCAGAGCATTACAAATAAAGTAGCATTTGATTGCGTGGAATGTGATATATTGAAAAATAATTTGCCAACATGAAAATAATGTATTTGAAGAACGTGTTCTCTATTTAATTTAACATATATTGTGGATAATCGATTAGGAGTAATGACTTGAAATGGCATGCTATGAAATTCTTCATTTAAAATAACCATTATATAATAATAATAACAAATAATGTTCCATCGACTATTGTTCATTTCAAGAACACGGTGACGTGTCGAAAGATGGATCAAATATGCGCTTTAGAGGAGCAGCCAGGCTTATAAAATAAAATTTGGAATTAAGAGCGTCCCAGCTTCAAAA
This sequence comes from Plectrocnemia conspersa, assembly GCF_051122295.1. NCBI lineage: Eukaryota > Metazoa > Arthropoda > Insecta > Trichoptera > Polycentropodidae > Plectrocnemia > Plectrocnemia conspersa. The sequence continues at coordinate 2,277,544 of NW_028277169.1, forward strand.
ATTCAAAACTCAATGACATCCTAGAATATATTTCTCTATTTTTTTAAATTCTTCGAGAATAGTTAGTATAAGATATCAAGATATTCAGTAGTTTGAAGAAATGCTTAGTGACATACAACTTTCCGTGAGAACTCAGCGAATTGTATCAGAAAACGGATAATAACCAAATAACCTCAATAACTGTTTCTATTAGGGAGTATTTAATTAATCAAGGATTCTAAATTGTATATTCCAATTCAAGAATGCAACGAACTAAAGTGACATTGAAGATACGAATAACTGACGGACGGACAAAATGTGTTCCTCATAAGAAAACCGAGCATCTTAGAATACTTTTCGCAACTGTCGTTTACAAAAATGATTTCGAGATTTTTAGTGAAAGTTTCTTTAGCCAGAACATTCCCACCGAGATCGTAGGAATATTCTGATGGTAAATATAAAATTGATAAAATTACTTTATATTGCAAAATCCTAAGAGTGTATAAATGACGTTGGAAGTGACATTTATACACTCTTAGGATTTTGCATGATAAGGAAGAAAATATCTATGTAAAATAGTGTACAAAATAATTTATATAATAAAAATAAAGAGCAAACTAAATGACAGTAAACATTTCAAGACGATGCATCGGCATAAGTAATCGGTTAAAATGCAAATCACCAATACATCGAATGGTGTAATTGTGCCTGTTGCAGCACCGTTCAATATACATAATTGAATACTACACGAATACAGACATTTGAGGTTTGTATGATGTTATAAATTTTTTTTCCACAAAGTAAAATTATACACTGATTTAGATATATCATTATAGTCCGGTCAAATAAGGATTTAACCTCGGAGTGAAAGATAGAAAGCTGAAATTTTGCATAAACCTTTGTATTGACGTTTTAAAGACGGGCTAAAAAGTCTCATAAGATTAAGTGTCTTTATTACTATGCAAATTCGATTGATTATAATAGGACCAACAGTTACTTCTTTATTTAAAAATTAAAAATCTTTTTTGGGTTGTTATATTATTACATTTTTCTTTCAGATTTTAGAAACAGAAGATTGTGAAATCTATGATAGAAACTTAAAGCATGCCTTCAAATGAGTCAGATAAAAAAATTAAGGTAAAAGAAGTTATGCCAATATTACTTACAGGATCGACACAAACAAGGCAACTAGTTTTGGACGATAAATAGGGAATGAAAGTGATCATCTTTACATATTAGGTAAAGCAAAATAAACTTACTTAAAAACAACATAAAAAAACATTTCTTTACTCTTTAATAAAATGATATATTAAGATTTCAATACTTCACAAAAACCATGTAAAGCACTTCTTGGACTTTCAATTTAGATTCAGAAATCGTCATAGCACAATTGAACAAGTGTACACATCGCAAGGTAGTCCATTTGCTTTTCAAACCCAAACTTAACTTAATGAAAGTTCTGAAACTAAGTATAGTTTTAGAGCTTTCATTAGGTCATACCCAAAATACAAACTAAGCCATCTCATCTCTTAGGGGAAAATAAGCAGAAGAAGAAATACAGACAGATTTTGCATCTCGCATGTTACTCCATAGTTTGTCTGAATTGTATATTATATTATGGTTTAAAAATAAGATAGCTATGCTTACCGATATTAGTAAGGACTTCTGATATGAGAGTATTGGTCAAAGTATATTCAAACCGAATTTTGGTCAATAGAACAATAACAATTATAATTATTTATTATAAATTTAAAAACGTGTAAAAAATGTTGATAAAAATAATCAAAATACATATAAAAACCGACATGTCAACTTTCAATTAAATAATATATGATTTTCTATCGTTCAAATCAATCGGGTAGTCGGTGTAAATACATATTTTGGGGTAATGGGTAAAAAAGATAGCCAATCTAGAAGGAAAAAATATACTATCTTGCAGCGTTAATAGACATTAGTTAGGAATCCGATAAAGTGTGACATGAAAAATGTTTTATAAACTAAAACAATTGAATCAAATGAATCAGTTGTTTTCTCTCTGAGCCACTTGTAGAACTTTGCTTTGTAGCAGTTCCACTAAGTTTAGTTATACACATATGTAAGTTGGATAGTGTCACAATACCATATTTATATATTTTCATTTAATCTCAGCCTCTCAACAAAACGAAAACATAATAACGGCTTCTTACAAACTAAGCTTCCTTATTGTAATTATCGAAATTTTTTGAAACTCGCAGGGGGCATAAAACAAAGATGTTATTAACCGTATGATTGATGAGAAATCTTGTCACATTGAAACTTCCATAAATTTTGCCACAAAGATGCAATTTTTTGATTTATATATAAAGTTACAATCTAACAAAATTTACTTGTAACTTGAGTTATAAATCGAATTATCTTATCTTTGTGGCAAAAGTATTGTACGGTGTTATGAAATAAGTGAATCGTGCAGGATGTGCAGGATTTAGAACATGCAGGAAGAACAACAATGTGGAGCCAGTAAGGGATGAGACGGCTGCGTGCTGCTTAAACGAAGATCTGAAGAAGCTCAAAATACAAGTGTAGCTATCGCTGACCTGTTGAAGGTTTTAGGTTGTGGAAAGAAGTACTATATACGAAGCCGCACAGCGAATGATAAAATCGTATCGTAACGCTTATCTAAGATATGTTATCTGCAAATATGTTAAAATATTCGTTATTAATTAGGTTCGTGAAAGTGTATAGATCGTATATAGCATGGGGGAAGTAATGACGTATTTGCGAATGACGTCAACATGCATTGTGTACATCGCAGACGCACAGATCGATCGCTCGATCGGCGAAAGCCACACCAAACGTCTGCTGAACTCACTCTTTGACCACGAAAAAGGGGTCCTCGAGGGTCATCTCTTAGTGACGTGGGGCAGCACCCCTCCGGCGGACGAGCATTTGTATGCGTTTCAACATTCAAAACAAATCGTGTTGGCGATTTTCAACCCTTAGCCGAGCGCAAGTGACGCAAGCACCCACTTACCCCTGAGCGAGTATCGACGAGCCCTCGGGTCGGTAATGCAGAGACCTGCGACAGTAGCTAGCTGTCAAAAGTTGCGCGGCTGCTCCGCTGGATGGCAGCACTGCTGTTTATTTACATAATCAATACTGCCAAACGCAGCCATAGAGCACCTTTTCTAAGACAATCGTAAACCTTTTTGCCTTATTGTATTATTTATTAACTTCAATTAGTATTACGAAAGTTCACCGAATCTATAATTGCTCGCCGATGATTTATTTATGAAGCGTCTGATACCGTATTTAATTTCATAGGTTGTCATTTTATCCATCAAATACATATGAAATTGATCTTTTTAATATTTCCGTTAACTATTAATTTAATTTCTATATAATAAAATAAGTGCCTAGGACGTTTTATCGCCAGCCAGTTAATGAATCGGCCGGCAATGGCTGGCCAATTAATTATTTTCATCATCATAATCTTTAAACTATTCTCGTTTTATTTTTTTCATTATTTGATGGCAAAATCTAGTTTTTAATTTCCCTCGTAATAATGCAATGTACAATAATTGCACACAATATTCATGCAATGTACAATAATTGTACATCATATACTTTGGGGGTTCATCAAGGATCTAACCTGGGCCCTCTGCTCTTCATGATACTTATTAATGGCATAAATACGGCAGTTACAAATTCAAGTTTTCTTCTGCGCAGATTATTAAAAATTGTATAAATGCATTCGATCTGTTACGGACTCCTTTCTACAGAGTGATTTAGACTCTCTATGGAGATGGGCTTCCGTTAACCGTCTGCTTTTTAGTGTCGAAAAGTGCCATACTGTGTCATTTTCTCGAACCCGTTTGCCATCAGTTAATTCATACGATCTTCCGATTAGGTATAACCGGATAAACTTAAGGATGTCGTCAGGCATCCTTCTTTTCCTAGCCCCATCCACAATGCCCGGCCACCAGACGTTGTTGAAAGCCTCCGATATATCGAGGAACACTCCGATGACATATTTCTAGTCCCCCCTATTAGGTAGTATTCCTATAACGAAGTCCCAATCCCTACGCTATAGGGGGTCGACTGTATTGTTGAAAATATGTAGAAAAAAATCAAGATTTGGGCTGATTCAAGAGTTTCAAAATGCATTTCCCCCAATCACATCTGGAATCTTTTCCTGAAAATTTGGATGCAGTAAGGAATGAGCAAAATGAAAGTTTTTACCAAGATATAAAGATAATGAAAATGCGATACCAAAGAAAATGGAAAGTGAATAAATTGCGGACTATTGTCGGATGTTGAAAAGAAATGATCCTCAGCAAGTTTACAAAAGGAAATCCGGAAAAAGAAGTTTTGATGGTAAGAGAAAACGTTGCTGTAAGGACTTGTAAATTTGTTTGTATCTATTGGAATCTTTCATAATATACATTAAAACACAAATATATTTTTTGTGAAATATACTTATATGATAGAATCAGCATTAAAAATTGCATATAAATCAGTTGACAAAACTGTTTACTAACTAAATATACCAATTGTTCAGCTGAGCATTTATTTGCTCAGTTGAAGTACATAAATACCTCAACAAAACAATTACGTGACAGGCTAGACTTGCTACTTTATCTCTATTAAGTAAAGAAGCAAATATACTACTGAAAAATAGTTTTGACGTTGTCATCAAAGACTGCTAGTAGAAAATCCAGAATAAGCCTTTTATTAAATAAATAAAATGATATAGTGTATATTTTATATAGAACAAGTTTCTTGATATTTTGAACATTCAGTTAGATATAATATTTAATAGTTAGGCTTCTAGCCCCAAATTTAAATTAGGATTAGTTTATAAGCTTATGGGCAAAACAAGGTTTTAGAAAAAATATAATGTATAGTGTAACTTTTTTTGGTATCGACATATTATTTAATTGATTTAATTTAGATATCAGTTTATTCATTAAATAAATATTTTATTTAATGCATCAAATAATATTCAGCAACGTTTCAGAACAATCGAAATCGTCGTTCGTTCTGCATAGCAACGGGGCCGCTGATAAGGCAGTTTCCCGTAATACCATCAGCACCGATCGATTGACTTCAACGCCGATAGATGGCAGCTCCATCGCTATTTTAAATTAATGTCCTTCATTGCAAAGCTGAAACAAAAATATTTTCAGTTGAAATTTGCATCTACATTGATATACGTTGCCATTTTGCGATATTGGCTAACAATCGTTATGCGACAGACGGCAGCACCAGTAATACGATGCAACAGCTGTTGTTAAAAAACGTCATTTTTCGCTCATTTTAAACATCTGCGATAAAATCTCGATCGGTTATCGCTCGCAGGAGAGAGAAAGAGAGAGAGAGAGAGATAGATAGAGAGAGAGAAAGATACGGCTAATGCGGAAGTTTCTAATTAACGACAACGAATCGGCGTCCGCTTTTCCGAGTTCGGCCGCGAAAAAAATCGTTACCGATCGTAATCACACTGACCTATATATGGCGACGAGTCGGCAAAGCAGCGCACTGTTGGCCCCGAAGGGTCGAACCGATAGATGGCGACTCTGTCGAACGCATTGGCGCATCAGAGAAACTCAACATTTCGACAATGCGTAGTCGTTTGAATTTTTCAGCTCCTGATTTGAAATTTTAAATAAAGCTAGTGCGATATATAACTAAAAACAAATCGATTAATCCATTATCATATTTTTAATATACATAATTTACATCCGTTGCATATGTATCAATTTCGTGTTTATCCGAACACGCCCTTAAACGCTATTCAATTTAGCTGAAAGGCTAAACAATAATGTCGAAGCCATAATTAGATCAGGATTTTTAAAGAAGCAATAAAACAAGAAAAATAACAGTTCACAAATAGACTGCACGTGTAAGAATTTTATCTTATAAACTCATAGATTCAAAAAATCAGAATTTAAGCATAAAAGGAAATTCCCAATAAAACGTGGAAATGAGAATAAAACCAAATAAAACATATTTGTTTTGCAACAGGGAAAAAATTATTGCAAAATGAATATATATTAAGAATGATAAAAATATAAAATATTTAGACATTAGTAAATTTACATGTATCGAAATGTATAATGTTAATATATGACCATATTTTATCTATAACAATTAACGTCATTTTTAAGAAAAAAGAAACCTAACCTAATGAAAGTTCAAAAGAACTTTTCTAAGGTTGGGTTTGGGTTTGAACAGTAAATGAACGTTTCTCAACTGTCAAATTGTGTTTCATATACATTTTAGAGCAGCATATACTTTCACTAACGCCTGTCTATTGATTATTATATAATTATAATTTAAATCGATCATCACGGATTAAGTTTTTATAGCTTTTCCTAATTTCGCTGTGATGAATAATTAAAATCGACCCTTGTCGTGCATTTATTGATTGTAATCTGTAATAATGGTTCATGTTAGGTGTTGTTTATTAATTTATTTTATTTTATTTATTTATTTAGCTAATATACATGTTTGGCAAGCTTGTTAAGAAGCTGAATGGCTCATGCAAGAGGAGCGCTTTAAAGCGCTGACATTCTGACCACAACGAGCAAGAATAAGGAACGTGATCGCAACTCTCTAGAGATATATAATCTATTTGGTTAATAAAAAATAAATACATAAACTTATAAAATACTTATATATAAATTATTATTTATTTTATTTATTTATTGTGCTAATAATATATATCTAATTGCTAATAGACTATACAAATTTATTCAAATCATACATATAAACAGAATATAAAAAATACTAAAATATTATAAATTATTTTTTAATGGACGATGGAATTCCTTTATTCCATTGAGAAAATTATCCTTAAAGTATCTCTATAAATCTATGTACATATTTATTTCTTATTAGATACTTAACAAAATTGTATTTACTTCATTGTAACGCTTTCATGTTATGTTACAACGGAAGGTTTACAATAAAAAACACAAGCAAATGTAAGTGTAAATGATGTATGTTACTCATATAGAAAAATACAGTGAAAGTGTTAGTTTCGCATATCTTTCAAAACCAACGAAAATATTTCTTTACAATTTTCATCGTAGTTTGGTGTTTTAAATTTATTGTTTATATGAACTTTATGTTGATTTCGATAGACTTACAATATTGGAACAAGATCAGACGTTGATCAAACTAAAAATCCTTGTTTCAAACTAGCTGTTAATGTATATGTGTGTCATAGTGAGCACCATGATCGACCAGTCGACCGCGAAGCTGTTTACGGTCGCCCGCATTTCAGTATGATATGCAAATAACGGTTTAAATCTGGATAATAATATTGAAAAGACATAGGATCACTGATAAACAGCGAGTTATAGTCTCAATAAATACAATAACATATACATATGTTACAGTAGCTTCGTTATTATTCATCCTAACAGTGACAAAGTAAAGAAACATTTCATAATATTTGTAGTATATAATAACTTATATGTTATAACACTGAACATATATCTTCCTTCCATGCGCAGGTGGAGTCTACCTGATTTTTGCGGAATCTACCTGAGTATTTAACTCTTTTTAAAGTTCCCCCCCTAAAGGTTTCGACCAAAATTCACTTGTAAACTCTTGTGTAACTTATATTCAAAAATGTTTTCCCCTTCTTTCTCGCCGAGCCGGTAGGCCATTTTCTGATCGCGCCTCTTTCTGGAGAGGGGGGACGAAACGCAGAATCGATCGCTGCGCCACTCGGAAGTACGGTGTGTAGAATTAGTGAGATGTAGGTCACTAGTTCAACTGAGGGAAAAAATCGGACCCGAGAAGATGGACCCTCGACTATAATAAATTAACCGATAACAACATCGCTTTGTTAAAATGCGAAGTACATTCAGTGTTGTAACACTAATATGGTTCATATTTTGTAACTGGTCCTAAAATTTAAATTTTATATTTAAAATCTATGAGAACTACTAGAAAACGATACATGCTACAAATCAATAAATATGCTAAGATCAGGGATCGGTAAATCATTACGCATGCGCCAAACGTGGCGCACTGCATGGTTATAAGCGGCGCAGGACGTTCATTTGCGCTTATCGTGCACAACTGCCAAAATCTTTGTTTATGGTCAAAATATTGATGACAGTAAACATTACTACGGTGTATTTATAGAAGAGTAGTAAAAACGTAATGTTATATATAGACTGCTTGATAAACATTGTTATTTCGAAACAAGCATTTTGCCGTAAACAAACCTCCCGGTCAATATTATATTTGACTTTGAATGACGCCCACAATAATTTATTTGAATTTCTCTCGCGTTCAAATTAATTAAAATAATATTTGAGATCCGTATTAAATTATTATTTACAAAAATATTAAAAATTACATTTTTTTTTTATATAAAGTTAAAACTATCATTATCTAATAGGTTACCCCAACGCGTCACGATGGTCGAAAAGCAATACAGTAAATGTAATACATACATAAAAAGAAACAGTCAAAAATCATAAAATATTAAAATTAAATGATACGAACCGGAGCAGCTCCTCATGCAATGTCAGCGTATTAAGGAGCCGGATGGCGATAGCCATAAGCAAGTCGGCGAACGTTTTAGCTCTAATATTTAAATATAATTACAATTTAAACGTAAAATATCTAAATAAAAATAATTAAAAAACACATCTTCTCTTTTTGAAGAAAATATAAATATGAATGATAAAGTCTTGCTATTTTCTTTGACAATCAAATAAATTCCGCGCGCTCCGATGTTGTACACTCAGTGTACATTTAAAATGTGTAAATATTACTGATTTTAATGTAACTGTATCATATTATATAGTATAAGTTTGTGTGGTTAGTTAATATAAAAACATTTTTATGCCCCTTTTTGATTTTGAAGTCCGTTTTTTATTATTTGGTTGGACAAGTGATTAATTTGTCGAAAACAACAAGTCTTTATTTTGTATAAAAAATAGGTATATACTATTCAGTGTAATTAATGAACTGAACCATTTATACTTTGCGTAGGAATTTATATCCAAAAATAGCAAACAAATATTAGAATTATTGTTTAAACAAGTTACCCTCTTACTATTTTGTAAAATAAATGCTATGCCACAAAGAGCATATTGTGCTATTCAACCTGAAACAGATAAGATATCTCTAATGCAAAATATGGAGTGTGTACGACGCGTGTACCTTCAACATATGTATAAAAATAATTATACTATAATCTATATCGCAGGTTCTCAATCATGAAATATGTATTTATTTATGCTCTTATTTAATTTTTGCAGCACTATTTGATTACGAAATAACAGCGCTTTTTGTGCATATAAAATTATCAACATATTTTTAGTCCAATTTAAATTGAATGTCAACTTCCTAGAAATATGTTTTTAAAGCTAGCTTTCAGGAAACTAAAATGTATTTATTGGTTCAATGAGATTGAGCATCTGTATGTACGTAAATACAAATTTTACACTATATTAAACACATTACGTATCATCGCTGGATGTTCTAGATTCCATAATATGCATCATGGACTAGGGAACGATAAAGCTCAAACGCTCGAGAAAAAACAGTTAACCTATATCACCAAAAGATAGATATAAATAACCGTCATTTCCACAAAGCTTTGTAGCAAACAAGAATTACTTTTATTACGACAGAAAAATTTGTTTATATATACAATATATTTACTTAAAAATATAGTTGTGAGACAATTGTATATTTTGTAACCAAGAGCTAAAAAATCATACTTAATTAGGTATCACATATTTTATATGAATATTCTTTGATGCAAACAACAACAAAATAAAATTGAACGGAGCAGCAAGTTAAGGGATGACTCATCGATGGAAAATTATCCGTCATTTTAATCTCTGAAATTTGGTTTTCTTAAAAAACGTGTCAGAGAAAGGACTTACATTGAAACAATCGCCGGGGCTTTGCCCTTGGCTATGCTCAGAGAAATTTACCGGTATTTTTATAATTCATAATACAAATATGCTCTAGTAGAAATGATTATAAAAATAGTAAAAGACAGATAGATCTGTTATTTTATATATTTTCGAGTTTGATACATTTTTTTTACAAAAAAAATTTAGTTAATTTCAATATCATTAAAAAAATATATTTAATAAAGATACTTGAAACTTATCAATTATATATAAATTATTATTGATTTTAATTATTTATTTAGCTAATATATCTAATTGTTTAAACACTAAAAACATACATATAATATTTACTAGACAGTGCTATTTAATAATTAGATATACTTTAATGCAAATTGTGGAAGGTCTGATTTTTTTTATTTATATAGACAAGGTTGGATATTAATAACTTAGTATTATGGAAATAAATTCTTATCATATTGTTAAATGGAGCGTCACAAATTGAACGCCATCAAGTTAAATCAACTGACATAGAGTGCGCAAGCAGATTAAATATATATGCACATATTTAATTATATTGTATATTTATTAATTTTCTAACAAATATTTAAGTCAGAACATTTTGTTACAAAAATAATTGTTGCAAGATTTCACACTTGTTCAAAATATTTAACAGCCGTTCCAAATCTATTCAGATGGCAGGTTGCAAACTGTTCAAACTCCAACGCAAATGTCATAAAAGTCCAGTAAGAAAACAAACTAATTTATTACCACTCTTAGCTCGTCGTGATTGGTTGTGGCAGCAAAGTGTGAATGAGAACTACATCTACCTCATGCTGGCCATGTGTATAAAATTGGATACACAGCGCTTAAATCAATAATTATCATTTCACTTCTACTGATTTGAACACACCACGGTTTGTAATAACTTGAATCGAGAGGAGCCGCAGATAGCAGCCGCTTCCCTCTTCTCGTCACGTGCATAATCCAGAGTTTAACCCGCTTCGGTCGCAGACATGGATAAGAGGACTTTACGTATACGTATATAAATATACAACTTGACGTGAAAGTGAGGATTGTTCGCATTTTTTCTAATTAATATATCTGTCATTATTTATTATGATTTTTTAATTTTAATAATGTCATTATATTGTTAATTAAATATTTTTTTGCTAATAGCTTTAAGTGCAAAAACAAGTTATGTTTTTCCTATTTAAAATGTTATTTGTATGAAATAATCAATTTAGTGTTTAAGCGGGATACAAAATTTCCAGTTTAGTGGTCCGTAAAAAAGGTTAGCAATCGCTGCTCTAGGGCATGGAAGATGTTAATCGTTAAAAAGACCGAAATTGGAAATTTTGGCATTTAGATGCCCTAAGCACTTAAACGATTTTGGTGCCCCTGTATTAACTCAACTCAATGTCTAAAATAGCATGAAATATAAATCTTTAAATTTTAATTACTTTTTATTATGAACAAATTTACACTTATATAATATAAGGTGGTGCTACCACCTTATTTATTTAAGAAAAGACATCTTCAAAATTATTTATTCGTAATATTAGTAGAGATTACTTTGTTGAATAATTGTTTTGAAAAGTTTTTTTATGTACTTTAGCTGAGAAAATTAACGCTCAGATGAGCAATCGGTAATTAATAATTTATAAGAATATGTGGAATACAATATTACGTATAGAAATGGCACACATTGATTGATTTTAAGACACTTTCCAATGCATATCTTATGTATGATTTTTCATTTATAAAAATGTTAAAAATCTTTCCAAAAATTGTAAATTCTTCAAATATCTTAGTACATGTGACAAATCTGGTGTTGATTTCAATAATACACTAAAATATTTAGTATTAAGAAATAAAATCTTATTTAGCAACAATAGAAAAGGAGCGTTTTTGTCGATATGTTGAAGATTTTTGCAATAAAAAAAGGCCAAGGACTAACATGCTGCATAGTTATTTTAATACAAAACGACGTCTCATTGTTTCTTCGCATTTATAATTAATATTAAATTATGAATAAGGGAGTCTCATATATCATTATTTTCATTATATTCCATCAGGAAACTAATAATATCAATATTCACCCGAGTGTAGCTACCTCGTAGCGATAACAATTATTCTATGTCATGTCAATAAATTTATCAATAAACATGGAAGCTAAAGTTACCGAGAGTTTAATTAGAATTCCTCAAGCGTTGAACTTTCAACCTGGAAACTTGAAAGATCGCGAAATCTTTACAATTCACGCACTACGCGAGTATAAAATATTTTATGGTCATAATTATATTATTCAGGGTCAAAATAAATATCAAATATGAGAATATTATAATATTTATATATATCTTATAAAGTATTTCGCTCGCACCTGAACAGGTTAGGTGCGAGCGAGCGAGCGTTGGTTAAGACATTGAATCTATTTAGTGGTATGTACTGATCCGTTGCGTGCGCCACTGCCGTTACACCCTACGAGTCCAACCCTTATGGGCGGGCACCCAGCTTTTGACGGCCAGATGAGCGGGACCCCACCCCCCGTAGTGCTAAATATTTTATTGGAGTTGCATTAGTATTTCTCACAGGCTCTTGCGTATTGCGTATCATCCTTGTCACAGCACCACCCCCGTGATCTTCGAGGGGTGTATATATTGCTTCAGTCGCAGCCTTGGCTCTCAGTTCCCCTCAGGGCCGAAGACAGAAGCTTTTTCTCTTCTATGAAAAAATACTACTCTAATGAGTGCGAAAAGTGGCCGAGCAGTGACGTCAATATTCATCCCAGCATACTTAAAGGCAGCTACTGCCAAACATTTTAATATTACCTAAGTCTTCTTTTAATTTTCTGTTTATGCTTATATAATGTATTATATGTAAATAAATAAGCTAAATAAATTAATATAATAAATAATAATAATTATTTTTGCTATACGCAGCTATCTAAATATAAATAATTATTTTATGTTGTATTACTCAAGTTGATCATTAAACCTGGAAACTAGGGAAGAGTTATCAAGACTCTTAACCGAAGACTTCAGACCCTTCTCGAAACCCTCATCTACACAGGTATAGCTATAAGCATTAAGCCGTGATGACAAACACACGCTGAAAGTTATTGTTTCATTTCGCTCACATCTCGGATTGTTTTTTGTTTGCGCAGTGTTCCAGTTTCTGCGCGTCGGCGCATGGTCACCGCAGATTCGATAGAGAGAATGTGTGTTGTGCTAGTAGTGTCGTGATCGGCCGCTAGTAGCGCAACCGCACCGGTTAGCAACAAGAGTTTCACCTAGTTTCCCACTGAGGCCGCCTCGCCAATCGAACTAAAGCAGCCGACACACGACGCGACTTATATTTAGTCGTCTTCTTCTTCTTCCTCCTCAAATTCTTCTTTCAGATAATTTTATTAAAAATAAATTAAATGAATTAAAATGTGCAATACTTTTACTACATTATATTAGATTTAATTACACTGGCCATTTTTAATTATGTTTTTAACTCGTATTTATATTTATACATTTGTGATCGTTTTTAATATAAACTAGTAAATATATTATGGCAACTCTCATTAAACCCTCAGACAATGTTTAATGTATGGGGTCCATATAAACAATAATTTGCCTGTAACCTCAAAACTTGACGTGTTACATACCACCACAGAGAATTTGAATATGTATGATATATTATGTCGTAAAATTTGGTTACTTATTACTTAATTACAACGTTTATGGTAATTTTTATTGTCAATCAAAACCTTTAGTTTGGTTAATATAAACTACAGCTTTCACAAGCTAAAATATTTTTTTCTTCAGGATCAGATTTTATTCCAGACTACATTCTGAAAGGATACAAGGCTGGTATTTTGAATCCTCTTCGGTTTATATTAAAAAAAATATATATATAAAAATATTAAAAAAAAAAAAATTTTTTTTTTACTATTTATAATATTCTTTATTTTGCTCTTTGGTTTATATTTAATTTAATTTTGACATGTTTTTTAATTTAATTTAATTTGTTTTCCAGAGCTGTGGAAATGTTTTAAGGTGACAAGTCTCGCATTGATAATGTAATTAAACACTTCTGGAAATTGGTCAAAGGCATCGTAGACAACCTATCGGTGCTCGAGCAACTTCAAATGTGGGCTCCGGAAGCTGGTCATAGTTCTCGGTCGCGTCCACTGTTCTTGACTGTAAAGTCTAGGAGTAGATAGAGTACTTGTCAACTCTTCTCTGGCAAAGACCGTTTGATTTGACTAAGTTGATTTTTTAGTTTTTAGTAGAATCGCTTTAAATGCCCACCCAAGATATGTTTGATATTTTTCGCATTTCCTTTGTGTCGAATCTTAATGAATAACATAAGGAACAGTATCTTACTGTTCTCGGTATCAAGTATCGTCACACTCATGCCACAAAAATCAATCCCTTGCGTACACTGATTATTTCACTATAAACAAACATTCACACAACTCGATTCTTGGGATTAACAAATTACGTCACAGCAAAATAATTGCATCATTATCAATCAGAGTACTTTTTCCATATACAGGCACTTCGCCATAGACAGGCATTCATAATTATGTAGCAGTTTTCTGAATTTATATATAGTATTTATAATCGATTTTCTCGCTAGTATTTTTTTTGGTTACCACTATTTATTCATATTTTTGTTTAATAGTTATAAGATTTTTTTTAGTTTTCATATATATGTCTTTCATATGAGCATCGAAAAAAAATATTTTGAATAACCTGTAGTGATTTTAATTTAAAATTAATTGTTAATCCCCAAATTCAAGACATATATGTTAGATGACTATGAATATGTGCGTACAATGTTTAATCTAGTTTTAAAATGTTTTTGACATTGTTAATTTTTTTATTTTATAACTAATATGGTTATATTTTTTTGTCTTAGCCGACCCCCCCTATAGCGTAGAGATTGGAACTTCGTTATTGGAATACAACATTATAGGGGACTAGGCACCCAAATGTACTAATACAAATTTGAGGTTAGATTCACTCAGAATTTAACGAAATCAGCAAATCAAACTTTTCCCCACATTTTTATGTATTAAATTAGCTTGTATTTAGTTTGTAAGCAGTAGTCCGATGTTCTTATTTCGACACGCAACAGTTTTTTTGCGTTATTTTTTTTAAATGCGTAAGCCTACAATATAATATAAATAATTAAAAATAAATATAAATTATCAAACTTTTTCTGCAGTATGTTTTATTTTAAGATTATGACATTCTTTTAATTATTATTTTAATTTTGCAGATTGCTCTGTGGAACAATCATATTGATTAAATTATTTTATTTACAAGGGTTTTGCATTTAAATTTTGAAATAAAATATTAGCTAACTTTAGAAAGATTTTGTATTATTTTAAATGCACTAAAATTTTAATGTTGGATATCATATATTTAAATATATTTTATGATTCATTAATACTTTTTTAGATTTGTATTAGATATGTATTACATAATTAAATAATTTTATTATAAAAAAATACCTCCTTAAAGAGTATACATAATGTATTAAAAAAAGTGCACATTGATTTGCTTGATCATATTTTTCCATAGGTATACAAAAATAAATATTTTTTTACTGTACCGTGATGAAAATCCCTGGAATTGTATGAGAAGGACTGCTGCATACGCTATAGGAAACTTCGCTATAGAAGAGAACGCTATAGGGGGGTTTACTGTATTTTTATATTATCATTATTTGTAATTAGAGAATTATTTACAGTAATTGTAATATAAAAATTAGCATTAAATATCATATATTTAGTTTTTTTTCATTAATTATTAATTTGCTTAATCTCATCCATTCACTAATGTGGATCAAATCATTCTGTATGTTTCTTTGCATATCTTTGTATGGCTTAAAGTTATATATTAGCGTTGTATCATCAGCATTCAGTTGAATCGTTCCAGCAAGTTTACATAGAGCTTAATATCCATAATGTATGGATAGATTAAATAATATAGATTCCAAAATAGAACCTTTTTTCAATACACTTTTTGCAATGCAAATGCATAATACACATCTAACATAAAGTAATTTTATTATTACCAAAAAATAGTATTATTATGTATATATTGCTGATAAAGAAATGGAAGGTCTGTCTGGTAAAGCAGTCTAAAATATTTAATACATCATATATATTATATGTATAAATAAAAAGAGAAAAACCGTTTTGTTGCCATCGTTGATAAAAATTGAATCAGAGAGTTGAGGCAATAGTTTTTATCGACTCCCGACTCTCCAAAATGCTTTTACTTAAAATATGTCTATAATTAATATTAACTTTTTAATATTAAGTAATACAAAGTGACGCATGCATTTAAAATAACTTTGTGGACACGTGTCTGCACCGCACTGGTCTAGACACAAAATTAGTATATAACATATAGTTATTACATTTAACCACAGTTTGCTGAATTACTAATTAGCGCTCTCGTAAAGTTCCAGCCAATTAATTATTAATGAATGAATAAATTTACTTTAATAAATTATCAACCGATTATTTAAACAAACAACTTTTTTATGTTTATTGGGGCAAAAACAAATGTTTAGAATTAATAAGAAATTATAAAAATAAAACATATATATGAGGGTTTTCCGTAAATTCCGCAGCTGTAAATTAATGCAAATTTTAAAACAAAATAACAATTAAAAACTTCTGAAATTTCTTAAAAAAAACCGGTTGAGAAAATACTAGGTTGTAATTTATTTCCTACTTTAATTCTGCAATTGAATAATACAGTACGGAAGCTTTTTAACCGCCTAATCCAAAAATTTAATAATAATTTTTTCATACACTTATTTACTTATTTTTATTTACAACGAATCCAAGAAAATATTTATTTGCGAAACCACGTGCCGTTATTTATAATTTTAATTATAGATAATATTATAAATAAAATCTAAAATAAATTGAATAATAGGAAAATATTTGAAGAATTTTCCTCGTTTCTGATAAGAATCAAATAAACACCGATAAAATATTCAGTTAACCTTACATTACACGATTTTATGAAAATTTAATTAAATTAAAGTAAATAAATCATTTGATACTAAAAAAAATAATATAAAAATCAAATAATGTTTTTAATATATTTAATTAAAAAAAATATACGTTACATATATGTTAATTTATACAGGAAGATGATATTTACTGAACTTATAAAATGTATTATTACAATCTGTTTAAACATATCTATATATAAAAATGCTTGTTTATGAATAATATTATTGATAATTAATATTTTTAACATATATTTATTATAAATTAATAAAAATTAATTTGTCAACAGTTGTAAATATGATTTATTTGTTAACGTAAATGAAATAAATATTTTTTATTCGCACAATGTTTTATTAAAAAAAATCTTTCAATCTAATTCATATATTTAAAAACTCGATTAATGTTAATTAGCCTAAAGTTATATGATTATTACACATAAAAACTATTTTTATAAGAAATTTAATTATTTTTTAAAAATCGAATATTGTTGTATTTTATAAAATCAGACTTTATAAAATACAATATGTCAAATCTTTCTCCATTCTTATGTATGATGAGACTTTAATTAGTTTAAAAATAAATTCTATTTTCAATTCAATCCTGCATTAATATGAAGTCTTTACTTCAATGGTCACCAATTGGATTATTTTTGATATAAATTATCTGGCAGGTGCTAAAAAAAAAATGATTTCAAGCAGAGAGCCTTCGAAAAATAGACAGAAATTGTTTAATAATTATTTAAATAACAGAAAACAAAAAAGTAAAATAGATTATGTATATTCTAAAGATAAATTAATGTCTCACGGTGTACCACAAGGGTCTAAATTGAGACCAATGCTATTTATATTATATATTAATGTTAATATTAATAATGTAAAAAAGTGTAAAATACATTGCATATTAAATTAAGTATAATAAATATATTGTTAAAAAAGAATGTACTTAAACTAAATGAGAATAAAACTAAATGCATGTTTATTAATTATAAAAATATGTTAGATAATAATATAAAAATAGTTATAAGAATAGTTGATAATATAGAATATTTAGAAGTAATTGTAGATAAAAAATTATAAAAATAATATTTTTTAAAGAACATTGTCATTACATTTAAAAAAATAGGTATATTATCCAGGATGAAAAATATGTTAAGTATAAACACAAAAAAGTACAATAGTTGCATTGCCACATCTTATATATAATTGTTCTAAGCCGTCAAAAATAATACACGTAAACAAAGGAAATATTTTATAATAATAAAAATAAAATTGAATTTGCTCCGATTAATATTTGAGCCGCCGGTATTGCATTCTGTTGTTTCGACCAATGAAAAATAAGCATTCAAATATAAAACAAGATGGCAGACAGTCACGTGACAACAGTTTTAAATAATTATTATTTATAAACAAAATTTTGCTACGCGACAATAATTTTCATTAATTCGTCATTTGACTGAATATAAATAATCGGATTGCAAATTAACTAGTTTTAATAATTGTGCAACAATATTAGATATGTTTAATAAATGAGATAAAATGAAAAAATTACAAAATAGGACAATGAGAGAAGTCTTAAATAAAAATATAAATATGATTGATAGATTGGAATGGTTACATTTTCAAGAAATATTGAATAATAATGTTTTAGTATTTATTTATAAGTTAGAAAATAATGTTACAAAGTATTTTAATAAGAAATAAAGATGTACATAGATTTTTTACCAGAAATTTAAGGTAAAAGAAAACATTAAGAAATAAATTATAATAGTAAATATTTTTATTATTATTATGTATTATATGTATGTCTAGTTAAAATTTGTTTGATTTAAAAATTAGAAAAAAATTAAATCAGTTCAACGCTCGAATGGAACGTTTTTTTAATTTTATGAGGTTAAAAAGTGAGCTTATTTATATATATTCGTCACTAGAATTCCACTTAAAATCTATAAATTGCAATTTTAACGGAAGTATTAAATTTATTAAAATTATTTTTTACCATACTGGCACCAAGTGCTTATGTAGTAAAAGCATTTTCTACAATAAAAAAAACATCCACTAGAAATAGTCAAAGTGAGAATATATTGTCAGCTCTTGCATTAATATCAATCGAAAAAAACTTTTAGATTTTTTTTTAAACTTTAGATAATATAAGAGCGCAAAATAAAATTAATTTAAAAAAAAATACATAATATGTTCATCAAACAAAGAAAATAAATTTAAAAATATAGTTTTTGTTCCCCCCCTCCCGTTTCAAAAGTCACCGCACGCTACTTTTGCACATGTATATATTCGGTATTCAAATATGCAAATAGCACCAATAGAAAGCATTGGTAAAAGTCGATTGATTCATTCGATTCTATTTAAAAAGTGCATCTTCAGACAATATTTGTCAATGGTAACTAATTTATTTTATTATTTATAAAAAATGTCGTTTCTTCTGCTTCTGCTTCATGTATCTAATGCTCATGGTTAAGGCACCAGCCAAGAATTAGTTTTAAAAATGTTTTGGTATCGCTAATTGAATTATATTTTTATATGTATGAAATTTAGTAACGTGTATGCGGGCCTTGAGGGGCCACAGAGGTGAGGCAGAGCGTGACGTCATCGTCGCTCGCCCAAATCTGGTTTCGCCGAATATTCTCGAATTCACAGCAACCCAAATTACGCAATTAAATTCCGTTCGTTGGCTTTTCAAATCCCGGCTCGGTGTTGCCAGATCTTCACTTCTAGTTTCTAAAAAAAAATATATAAAATTAATAAAATAATTCCATCAGCTCCTAACTTAAAACATTTTTTTCAGGAGACACGAAAGGATCGTAAATTCATTTCTAATATAAATAATCCGCATTTAAAATGTTTCACTTATGCCATAGTTTCAGCGCACTCGACTATTTTGGCCTTTATCTCTTTTATGGTTATAAAACATTGTCTTCTAACCTCATATGTATCTGCGGGAACAGATAAAAGTGATATATGGTGTCTGCGGCATCACAACGGTGTCGTTTTTGTCCAAAATTAGCGTTTTAGACTTTTTTGCCTATGATTCTGGTCATTTTCTTTAGATTACCTCTAAAAAACAGCGTATAACTAGAATTTAATACTCCTTATGAACCGTATCGTACGACTTGTTATAAAACAAAAATAGTAAGATGAACTTTGATATTCGATCGAACTTGACATTTTGGAACAAATTTGTCTATTTTGATTCAGTGATTACTAAGTTTTAAATTGTTTCATATATTCATTAATAATTTATGTGTTACAAGGTTTATATTTATTGTTGTATTTAAAGTCTTCACGACTCTCTTTGAAACGTGTGTAATTTACACATTCGTGTTCATTGAACTTTATACTATTTTTAATCGTCAAAATAAAAAAATCATCAATCGTGACAAGTGCGCGGAAAACAAACTACTCGTTAGAATGTATAAAAATTGTGATTCTAGCTTGAAAAAAAAATTCTGCTATTTTTGTTGTATACAATTGATTAAAGATACATAATTATGATTTGGGTCATATGTCACAGAGCACATTATTCTATTCATAAAAATAGCTATATTTTTATATCTCTTGGATTATTTTAGGAATACTATTGCACACCTACGCTTTCGTACGATATTCTCTTATTCACATCCAATTCCGTACAACAAGCTATTCTTAAATTATCGCTATTCTTAAATATCTCTTATTAATTTATGTAGTACCCTCGTAACCTATTATTTTCTTATTTAATTTTTCTCTAACATCCAACCATTAATTATTATTGTATTAAAAATTATTTTTATTATAAAATAAAAAATGTAACTAACCGGAAGTTGCGGTTAAACCAATGGGAAATGTATACGTAAAAGTAAACAAAATAAATTTCCCGTAGCTTTACGATTAAGTATTACGTTAACTGCCACAGTTAAAAATATTCACGTCACTTCGAAAATCTCAGCCGATTTTTTTGGACAGTCAAATCACATTATCCGAGGTCATCGTCGTCCGCTCGAAACGGGTTTTGGCTGTCAGTAATAGACCGCAGATCTTCCAGACCTCATAACGGATTATTTAACTTGATTCGTAAATCTGACTGATTATTTAATCGCTTTGCATAACGTCAAGTTATGAATATAATTTTTATTTAAAATATACTTTTGCACTTCTATGGACATCTAAAATATTCTGAATTTAAACCCTGAGATAAAATACAAAATTCACTACTTAACATAATTTTGCGTATAAACAGACAGTAAGTTATATGATATTAAATATATAACATTGGAAAACTGCTAGTATCGAGAAAATTAGTTCATTTTAAGGGTGGGTGTGTTATATATACATATGTATGAATTATATCTTGCTTTATGAGATCATCCTCCTTCATATGAGTTTTGGTAAGCAACAAACTATTTTTGGACTGGATGTTGAAACTACTGATTACCGTAATTATATTATTAGGGGAATCTCCTTTGTTCATTCAAGTATGATATATCAGCTAAAAGACAGGTGGAATCTGAATATGTTTTGCGGAAAAAGTGTATCATCTTGGATGATTTTAATTTATCTACGAACATTAGCGCCAATATTGACATAAGTTAATAAGTAAAATTTTTAATTTAAATCAAATAAATTGTGTCAAAAATTAAATGTAAATAAAAATAGCATAATTACGAATGAGGTGGAATGCGTGAGCATTCGGATGGTCGTTTGGAAATTGAGCAGATTTTGATTTATTGAATAATTTACTGTGCTTGTGCTCTTTTGTACTCTACTGTGCATTCGATCGACTCTTTATTGACGTGTCATATCCTAGATGGTTTTCTCATGAGATTATTTCATTGCTAAAAGAATGCACGCCTTCCATAAATTATGGAAGAGACATCCGTCTGCACTCGAATGAATGAATTCCCATCATCGCAATTATTACAAAATATTAGATAATACAATTATTGTTTACGATGGTCTTAATTTAATTTAAATAAATTAATATATTAATATGTTATTACGTATTCATCAAATAAACCTGGAAGCTGTAAAACTGATACTTTTCATCAACTTATGACTTATCACCATCGTCTCAAATTCGTTGGTTATCCTTGCATTGGCTACAATAAAACACGTGCGGCCATGAAATGAAACAAAATTTCATTTGGGGATAAAGCTGCTAAATTTTTTTTTACATTCATTTCAAGAACTCATCTGAAAGCCATTTTTAGTGCCCATATTTGCTATTCTATTTTGTTAGTTTGTTTCGGGACTTGTCGCGATATAGACCGATTTTAGAAAACATATCTCTGTGGTTCTGATTTTTTGCATATAAAGTGATCTGTGTTGATTTTCAATCCACAGGTTTTTTACATTTTCAGTAATAATATATGACAAGTGATATATGATCAGTGATTATAGTTACGTATAAATATTATAAATTAAACATCCGATATCATCATATGATCAAAATAAAAAAAACCGTGAGAGTAATGAAATGCTAGGGTATAATACTAATAATTTTAGCGAAGCAATTAATGTAATTGAGGAAAGTATCATATGAAAAAGTGCTATTGAATTTGATGCAACTAATGAAAAATCCGGACCCATAAAAATCAAAAATTTATTGACAAAAAAATTGAGGTTGAAAACATCGAAGAAATATCTGATACTGTGAAATGTTATTTCGGTAGTTTATTATCTACAGAAAAATATTTCAGAAGATATAATTCAGATTCCAATCAAAACATTAGAACCTTTAGCAAAACATATTATTTTTCTAAATCAAAATTGTGGCTTTGCTATTATATTATGGATTCCGTAAATTTGTAAACCATGTTTTTTTTCAAACAACAGTAGTGTAAACTACTTTTTGGAACAGAAGATTGGTAATATTTAACCACAACCACTAAAGTGCATACTATAACTCAAGATTACATTGAAGAAGCAGTATTCGAAATGTGGAAAAAAATTTGACCGTTCTTAAAAATATTGAAGAATGAATACGATATGAAGCTATGACTATTTCGTATAAAAATAATGTTAGCTAAAAAATCATTAGGATTTCGAGGTCACAGAAAAAAACTTTCAAATGATTTTAATGGAAACTTTTTATCCCAAGTCCAATTGCTTGCTAATTATGATGATGTAATGAAACAAATAATAGATAGTCAGCTGGATAAATAAATTATTTATGAAAGTCTAACAATACAGATTGAGTTCATATAATGCTTAGGGAATAAGTTGCATGATGAATTAATATTTAATTACCTTTATAATATTAGCTTAAAAATGAAAATATAATATAAAAAATAATAATAGTTTTTTGCTTCAAAACAAGTTTAGTATTAAGTCGATCGGCCCTTCATACAAACTTTAATAAGACTTGTAATTTTCTTATGGGTGGTATTTCCTTTGTTTTAATGACTAATATTTTTTTTTGTTATAATACAGAATTCTTAAGCGCCCCTAAAATATTTTCTAAAAAAAAAAATATGTCACTTTTTTGCAAAATAGTGACAAATTTAAAAATTCCTAATTCCGTTGGATTAAATTTTGCATAATAAAAAAAAGTTTAGAAGTTAAACCTGCATCGAAATAAAATATAAAAAATAGCTTTTTGCTTTAAAACAAGTTTTGTATTAAGTTGATCAATAATATTTCTTTTACTTCATTCTCGAGAAATATGAGAATATTTTTCATATTCTACATTTATAATAAATTAGCGCAAATTTTACAACTGACGCTCTCAAAATTTTTAATAACTATTTATGGATAAGTTTTTCAGAAAATATCGTGATGTTTTTCCGACTATATCGACAACAAATTTATTTATTTCTGTGATTATCGCTAGTTTTTCTTCTTTTCTGGTGATATAGCTCTGCTGACGTTTATTTATTAACGAGTTTAAGAATTAATTATAAAATTACAAATTTGTGTATAATTTAATTAAATTATTAAGACTGAAAAAGAAATAAAATAAATCAATAGTACATGAAATTCAATTAAAATTAACTATAAATATAAAATCGCAAATTCGCTTTCTTCACAATCGATATTGCGGTAAATTTGATAAAAGGTGTATTTTTATGAATAAGTTAATATGAAAATTAACTCAAATATATTAAGAAAAATTAGGACAAGTCAATCAAACAGTGAAATGGAAGCGTAGTTGGTAAATTAGTTTTAATTTTAATATAGTATGTTAGTTCTACAAATTTTATAATTTTAACCTCAGAGTAAATTCAAATTTAAAATTTCATATACAAAACATTTTACGTTGTTTTCGAATTTCTGTTATATAAAAACATTTTATATTTTATTTTTAATACTATAATTATAGCAGCTTTTTTATTATATACTTCGTTAGTTATACAATTCCATTACTTGTACACTTTAGTGTCTATATTGTTTTTTCAAAATAACATTAATTTAAAAAAGTTAATTTATAATTTCGATTACTATAAGGTTTTGAAACTCCTGCACGGATTCGCTGCGCATCACCCAGTTCCTCCGGGCGGTTACAGGTGTCACAGCAGTAACCACATGGGTTCAGATCATCAAACTTCTCTGACGGTTCGCTCTTAAGATTTTTGTATCTAAACGTAAGTAAGTTATCTTATAATTTTCTATATTTAAATGTTTTTCTTTGGTAATTTTTTACGGTTTCTAAACTTTTACTTTATAAGTGAATATTATGGTGAGCATTAACATATATTTTGAGTCATACCTATTTTACAAAATTATACTTGAGATCCATTTAATAGGAGATGGAGATGAGTAATGTTTTTTTTCTACTGAAGCCACTTCTTCTTTAGAATATTGAAGCTCAAAATGTCATTTCAGATTTTGAGATGTACGATATGTTTGTTGGTAATTTAATTTTTTCGCACATAAAATACAGATGCTTTCTCGTATTTCAAGAATTCTCGACTTCACTTCTCGAGAAATTTTGTTGAATTTTTTTTAAATACAGTAAAGTATTTCAGTAATCTTTATTTACATATATGTAGTATATATGTTAAATACATTAACTGTTAATATTTTTTCATTACTTTTTCGATTCAAGTTATAAATATTATTATCATAGTATGTAATTTAAATTTAAAACAGCTAGAAAATGTTAAAACGTATATAATTTATTATTAATATATGTATGAATTATTATTAGGTACAAAATTTCATAATATTCGTAATATAACCCTTTTAAAAACAGATGCCATCTAAAGTAGAATCGGATATCCTCGTTCTTTTTTTGTTAAATAATTTTCGGCAGTGGAAAAATTTCTCTCGTTTTGTGTTGATGTTGGTTTAATCAACAAGTCTTTAAATAAGCACTGTAAATTATTTGTTCTCTTGCTTGTTGTTGGTTTTCTTACACTACTCTGAAAGGAATTTCTTTCTCTAATTGTTGAGCCAATGATACATTTTTAATTTCTTCAGTGGATTCTATGGATTATAACGATTTACTGGAGTCGCGAGGGTCCTTAGAATTCATCGAGCTATTAAATAATCTGTGAATATTTTTCCCCCCCGATTTACATATTTTTGCTTTTGAAGAATAACTAAAGAAGATTAAATAATTTTATTATAAAAAATTAGACTCCCAGAAAAGTGTATTCATAATGTATTTAAAAAACTTTTTTCCATAGTTATACAAAAATAAATATTTTCTTACTGTATTGTGATGAATATCCTTGGAATGTTATAGCGCGGCAGCGTTTTGCCTGTTACAGAATACGTCTAGCTAAGTCAGGGGACAAACTGTAACAAAAAGTTCGCTATACGGGGGAGCGCTATAGGAGTGACTGCCATAAACGCTATAGGAGGGTTTACTGTACATATATTTTCTAATTGTCTTAACAAAACAATTAAGGCCTCTTTTTCTCTACTGAGGTACTCTACAAAGTACCCCTTCAGCATAACTTAAATAGCTAAATACTCTCAGTTTCATACACCAATGAAATCTAGGTCACATATTGCATTTTTAGCTTGTTGCTTAGTTCGTAAAAAGCATCGGTTTTCATGTCTAAAATGAAGTTAAATATTTTTACTTGAAATATCATTCAAAATTTTTAAAATGTTATTTAGTACAGGATAATATTTAAGTATCTTAACAATTTTTCTAATACCGCATATTTTATAATACTGACTAATTCAATTTGTGTTTAATTGACGATGATTCTTTCTTTGATGAGTGAAGTTTCACATCTTTTATAATGTTCGTTTAAGGAAACTTTGACGAATTGGAGAGAAAGCAAATTAAGAGCCAATCACGGTAGAGTTTAGGTCTATCTCAAAGTATCTCCTTGTGAAAGTTCAAGCTTAATAGCACTTACAATTTTTTATTCCGAATGCCAATTAAAAAAATTCCGACTGCCATATAAAAATCACTTTAATACGACACTTATTTTTTATTAAAAATCTGGTTAATATTACTTGATAATTATATAATTAAACGGTTATTTTGCAAACCAAAGTAGATGAGCATAATTCCACATATTTTTTCTAGCTCCTCACAGCTATCGCCTAATACATCATTGTATTTGGAAGGCTCGTTAAGAAGCTGGATGACTTGTGCAAAATCGCGACTTTATATGAAAGTCTTAAACTCACAGATGGTTGTCGACACCGCCCTTTAACAATATAAAAAATCAAATCAGTGGCAGATCTTAGTTTGAGTACATGAAAATGCTCAGGTAGTAACATGATATTATTGATTTTTTTGGTAAGGAGATATTTGGAATAATTAACGACTTTATGGTTGAATCTAAATATTACTTTGATTTTTGAAATAGGAGTAGATTAATCGTTGATCTCCTCCATTTCTTGATCATATATATTATACCGAAACACTGCCACTATTTTTTGTTTATGTGAAGAATGACATGGATTCCTTAAAATATAAATTGTTGTAAATGCTATCACAATAAGTTTATAAGATAATAAAGATATATATCAAAATTTAAAAAATCAAGAAAAATAGTTGTTGATAGTGACGAAAATATTTTTTTCTACATCTATTATTATTTATAATATTAAGCTAATATTTGTTATGATTGCTTTGTAAATTAAATAACCACATACGAAACGATCGAAATTCAGAAAAAAGCAGCCGCTTCCACTTTGATCTGGTCCAACGAAGCAGTCAAGAGTTTAACACGATTTTCGTGACGACTTGACGAATGGCACGTATGACACAGATCATATCTATATCACAAAATTTATTTATTGTACATTTAGGCAGGTATTTAAATTATTGGAATATAAAACTAAACCTTAAAATTATTTAGTAGTAATTTTTTCCCCGACACTATTTATGATATTGAATAAAGATTGCTCAACACCGGTTGTATGTAGAATATATTTTTTACATGCAACAAAAAAATGCTTGTGTTTGTTCCATATAATATATTTTTTTTTATCTTCTGTTAAGCCCAATGTGTTACATCGATGTTTTGTAGCATCTATTTAAATAATTATATGTATTATAATTTATAATCAAGAGGTGTCACTCAGTATCTGAAGCCAATTTTATGAATATTTTTATAAATAAAAAATCGTGGTTCGAACCCGCGACCTCTGGATACCAGTCTAGATCTTACATACTACGCTATTCTAGCTTATGAACAAAGCAGCAAAAGATAAAGGGTGCAAATCTGCTTTTCATTTTTTATCGTGTCTGGGAGATCGGAATTAATGCTCATAATATATTTATAATTTCGATCGATTATAATGGAATATGTTTTCTTAGATTTTCTATTCTCACTGATGAGTATTTTGATGATTAATTTAAATCGAGCTGTTGAACATAAATATTATAAAAATAGTAATATATAACAAAAGTATATCGACCCCAATTATATTTCTGTTCATCATCATTTCACAAAGGATTGTTATGGAGATTGAAACTCAATCATAATATGTCTGTATTTATATTTTAATTGCAATTGTTATTCGATATGCTTTAATATAATCAGGCCAACTGTCAATCGTAATATAATAAACAAGTCTGCATATGATGATAAGCCGTGTAATTGAAGCTTGTAAAACGATGACCTAATGGCCAAATGGTTATCAGTACCAATATTGCTAATTGCAAGCCATAAATGAGTGAATTTTAACAATTTAAAAATAACTTACGTAAAAAATATTTCATTCTTGTGATTATTTGAGAAATTACTTTATTTTGTATTAAAAATATATACAATATTTTTAGAATTTTGTATATAATCTAAATAAGACAAAGGGTAACACAAAAATATACTGAGCACGTGGTATTTTTCTCATGAATGATTTTGATATTTTTTTACAAAATAACCCTTTTTTGAGAGCTGAAACATGTGCACGTTCCACGTGCATATTTAAAATTCAGAATAATAGAAAGGCAAAGAAAATTTTAATTATAGCTCTAATAATATAAATGTTATTTTTGGTTTACAATCAAATGCTTAACCAAAAATATCCACTTTCTCTTTTAAAGTTATTGTTCTTTTAAATTTGTATGTTTCAGTACAATTACTTCGCACTTTGTTGGTATCTATTGCTTTTTAAGTATCAGGTTGCTAGGAAAAAAGTTGTTAATAAAATGGCAAATAGTACTAGATTTAGATAGAGAATATAAAGTTGATTAAAATTCTGCTATTGTTTTTTTCTTACACCTGATTGACAAATATAAAAAATTATTAGTATTTTATTGTTTGTTATTGAACGGTTTTTCTATTTAAAGAAAAAAATAACAACCGTCGACTTCCCTTCTAAAAGAAACGTTAAACACAAATAACAACTACTAAGTAAGTAGTGGAACACCAGACTGAAATCAGTGACATCTATTTTATTGATTATGAACAATTACAATTTACAATTAATAAATAATAAATCTTTTATTGCAACATGAAAAACGTTAGCCCAATGAGCTACAACGTGATAAACATTAAATACTAAGTCTGTGAGCCAAATATATCTATATAATTAATTAATAACTAGAATCACTCTATACGACCTAGTACGTTTTTATTGAAAAAAATTAGTAAGCATGTTTTTGCCATTATGTATTATTGAGTCAATATATGCTTATAAAATAAGAATTAATCTTAATAACCCAATTTTCACGGTGACCAGACCGTTTGATTTGCACTTGATCTATTTGTTTATTGTAAGTCTTACATTACAACATGACGGGCGTTACAACCAAGTAAACACAATCAACAACTACTAAATAAATACTGACTGAAATCAGTTTGTTAACTATCAAAATATATATCAATTATTATGCACAGACCCAATTAATTTTATTATAAATATTTATCCACGAGATTAAGAAAATCCAGAAAAATAATTATATATAATAATAATCATTAATTCCGATCTCCCAGACCCGATAGAAATTGTAAAACACTATGGTTCATATAGGATTCGAACGCAGGTCTTTCGGGTATTAGTCTCTACTGGTCTTCAGTATAAGCTTAATTTTTTAACACTAATGATAGATAAAAAAATCAAAATTTATTACACAATAAATATAGGTCTTTGGAAAATGGTCATTTTCTAATTGTGCAATTGTGAAATTTATGCTTTACAATGCTGATTTATTTTGTGTGTGTGTGTGTGTGTGTGTGTTTTTTATTATTATTCAAGTGTAACACACATAACTATATTAGTTATCGAGCTGTATTATTTGTAATGTTTCGAATTCGGTGCAAACTAAATATCTTCGAGAATCACGATCACGTCCTCTTTTGATGCCCGTTAAGGCCATGAATCGCTTATGGCTGTAGCCATCCTGGCATTGCACATTGTTCGTATAATTTAATTTTATTATTTTATGATTTTTTTTCTTTCTATGTATTGTTTTTTGACCGTCGTGATGAATTGGGATAACCTGTATAATTAAATTAAAATAAATAAATAAATAATTAATGAGACACTAATCTGAAATCAGCTGTAAATTAGTGACAATAATTTTAATAATACAGCATACGATCAATAGATGTCACATGTCACTACGTACGATTTAGCTCCATTTAATTTTAATTATTCATCACGATATTCATCTGCGTGATTAGGAAAATCTATAAAACCGAATCTGTGATGATCGTCTGGAATTTTAATCATTAATTCTAATCTCACAAGCATGATAGAAATTGGAAAACATAAGGGTTCATATGGGATTCAAACCCAGGTAGTATTTTCATGAATTATAACAAAATTCATTGAAAAACAATTATTCGAGTAAAATATATTTACTATATTAAAATTAATACTAAAGTCATAAAACTCATCTCTGAAAAAATTCAATATTAATTATAAATTTACAGATTTTAATATAATATTTTTAGAGCTATGCAATATTTTAAAAATAATATTGTGTAGGTAGCTTCTTATAAAATTATTTTAATTAATATAAAATATAATCAGTAATAGACTTAAACACTTAAATAATTAGTATCTTTAACGAATGACAAGCAAATCGATTTATTTACTAAATAATAATAATGTTATTTAGTTTTAATCATATTAACATACAAATAATCAGTACTGGCTATTTTTTTAATTTACAAATTATGATGTGAATTTCATCTAAAGATGCTGATTTAAATTATCCAAATAAAATTATTTAAACAAGCATCTTCATTGGACTTTTATAAATTTATAATTGCATAAAGAAAAATACCCTGCATTACAGCAATATAAATTGTTTATGACTAGCCATTTGAGTGCCACACATTTTTTCATATTATGTGAGAATTGCCAACAATTTCTTAACTAAAAAGAGGAATTTAAAAAAAATCAACTTTTTTAAATAAGTAACAATCGTAATATTTTTTATACATTTGTGTACATGGATAAACCTTAAATTAATTATTTAGTATATAAACAAATATATGGTTTTCAATAATAAAAAAAACTAAGTTGAACAATGCATTTTTCTATCGTCAAGATACAGCACTTTGTCGTATACATCTTCCATGTATTTATTGTAATAAAAATTGCTTTGTGTATTACACTACGATTAAAAAATAAAGAAATTGGCTGATGATATGTATCGAAATTTCCCTGTACTTTATTGAACCCGTTAGTTGTATTTGTGTCAATTTATTTGCTTTCTGAACTTTCGTAGAGAATAAAAACTCTGGGTTTGTTTAAAATAATAGCAATAAAACTATCTTTGTATTCATATTCCATATTACTATCAGCACTACTCGCAAAATCTTTTAGCGAATCGTCATGATTTTTAAATGTTTCAGTCGTTGAACTGGTTTTGTTATCTTGAATAAATTAAAAAAACGTAAATTTTAATTATTTATTAGCACCGCTGTAAATTCAAATTGAAGTAAAAAGCAAATTATATCAGCAGAACACATGTGGCACGCATGAACTGTCAAGAGATACTGATGTAACGTGTCGAAACGTGTAACCGCTCAACGCGAGCGCGATTGCGCTCCTTGGCAATCAAATGGCTAGAGATTACAATCCCTATTCATTACTATTTTTCGTATTGTTAAGTAAGATCAACGCCCTTCGTACGAGTTTTGATCCAACATAGTTATTTTTAGACCGTAAGGCATATTCATATAAATAGGGGAATCTCCTTTGTTCATCAGCATTCCGACAAATAATTTTATACCATACGGTCAGTCATCTGACCGATAAATACCGATTTTCATCGAGTAGCCGCGAATTTATAACAGTATGAGGCATACAAAAAATTAAGACGAGCTTCTTTTATTAAAATAGATATTGAAAAAATAATCGATATTAATTATTGTATAAAAAGTAATTCATTGTAATCAAAAATAAATATTAAATTCTATATGCGGTCCTTGCCATTTTTTTGTCAGACGAAGTTGCCCAAAAACTCTAAATGGTTGGATACCCCTGATTTAGATGGATGGAGTGACATTAAAACGGTAAATTGCGTCATATACTAAAAGTTTTTTATAAACGAGGGGTCGAAAGCTTGCAGTCTTGCAGAACGATGGAGGAAAGTCGCATCTATCTACGAAAAATACGATGTAGAATAATATTGTTGTACTTTTTATGGGTAGTATTTATTAATAAGTATACATCGTACCATTTTTTATTGGCATGTGTATATTATTATGTTACATTCTTGTACCTCGCACAAATGTTCCTATGCACCTGGCCATTTTGGAACGGACACCGCATGTCTGATACAAAAACGTATATAATTGTGCTGTTTGCCCCCCCTCTACGTGTCTCGCCACCTTTTGGGAACTGCTGACACGCCCTGCGACTGTCTGCTGGCGTCATGTTAAAAATTATGGTGCGTTCGAACGATAAAGTAGCGGATTTCGGCCAATCCTGTCTGGCATTGTTGGTTCGTTTTCCCCCTAGCCTCTGCTTCGAAACGACCCTCCACCCCCATACTATTTATATATATAAATATATATATGCATTCTGAAGGACTGTCTGTATTTCAACAAATAAAACAAACAGAATAGTACTCTAATTACACCGCAAACATGTTTTAGTTACACAAGTAAATATATTGCGTTCGTTTGTGTGTGAATGTTTTAAGTCTACTAGTATTAAAAAAAGTTTCCAGACTCAAGGTTTTCTAATTAAAACTATTGGTAACTCTTCTTAGCTGCTGGATTAATGATTAACTTGACTGCATTTTGATAATGCTCTCGCGACTAAGAAATTTCCCATATACATACTTTTTCATCTCGCCAATTCGAGTTTAAATTAATCTTATGATAATAATAACAGAGCTAAGTATATACAATATATCACTAAATACAGCGCTTGTGATTTATATATATATATATATATATATATATATATATATATATATATATATATATATATATATATATATATATATATATATATATATATATATATATATATATATATATACCTAAGTATACATACATAATATTGCTGAATGCGTTGTGTTGAATGAATTAGTAATTCCGTCAATTGTTCTATAGTATACAATATTATGGTTATATAGGCGCTGATTAATTAGACCTAGACAGTACTTGTATATTGTTATGTGTTATGCTAGAGAGACGAATTTAGCACATAGAAGTGTCTGCTAAATCAGGGAAGATCAAACTTTTAAGCAACTCAATGACTTTATTTAAATAAATATTTCTTCCTATTAGAAATTAGCATTTCAATATTTCTCTAATATCTAATAAAAAAGGCAAAATTTATGCAATTAAAAAACGCGGATAAAAAAAAGGTATTCTGATAAATTATCGTCTTATTAGCACAATATCTTTACATAGAAAAATATGTTATCGCGCCAACAATAATTTCTCGATGATAAAATTATAAATGAATTTGCTTTTCGTCTCCGATGAATGAATGCGCTCTCCTATTGTCTAAAATTTGCTTTGAATATACTTTAATCAGCCATATTATATTAATAGTCCATAGTAATACCGATAAGGATAGCTATCATATTTTTAAAACATAGTGTAATACCAAAATGCAGACAAATTCTTGAGCAATGTGTGAGATGCGATGCTCTCTCGGCAGGCCTGCCAGTTGGTACGGCTTTACCCCACTGTAGCGCATTGGGCTCACGCCTGTCAAAATACAAGGAAAGATTGATAAAAACCGGAAATAGCGAAAACTGCTTTTTCGATGTCATATACGTTGACACAAAATTATAGCCACACGCAAAAGCATAAAAAAGTGACACGTATGATTCGTAAAATTGACGAATCAGTGATAAATACACAAAGTATCTATGTAAAAATAAATAAGAATAAAATGTTTTA
This sequence comes from Plectrocnemia conspersa, assembly GCF_051122295.1. Taxonomy (NCBI): domain Eukaryota; kingdom Metazoa; phylum Arthropoda; class Insecta; order Trichoptera; family Polycentropodidae; genus Plectrocnemia; species Plectrocnemia conspersa. Next base: position 2,311,154 of record NW_028277169.1, read on the forward strand.
CTGAAATATGAAATGCGGTATTTACTCACTATCTGAAAAAATTCAGTAAAATATTTGATAAAAATATCTTATCGCGTCTAAAATAATCATTTGGTAGTAAAATTATTATCCAAATATTTTAATTGCAAAATGCATTCAACAACTCGTTTCCGCTAATTTTGACACGAAAAAATTACAGAATTATTAATGTTGGACATAGAAAAAACATTCTATTTTAAATACCGGTATTACCGAGAGAAAATCAGTCAATACCGGTATTACTGGTTTTGCCTTTATTATTATTATATATTTTAATTTTAATTATTGCATATTTATTTCGTATATTTATTTATTAAATTTAAAAAATACGTGACATCCTACGCTTTAGGTTAATCCCCTACAATAAGCATCATTGTATTATTCGCTTCTGCTTTCATGCTACAGGAGCATCGTTTTTTTTAGTTTTAAGCCATGGAGATTGTACTACCGGTATTTTATATTGTAATACCGGTATTGCAAACTCTAAGCACGACTTCAGTGTATATTTTAAATTTATTTTTACCGGGATCTTTTGTACATCACCGGGTACACCATATTATTTAAAAATACAATAAAAAAATTTTCATGCATAAATAAAATAAATATGTATTAAATAAAATAATTTAGCAAAAATATTTTTTCTACGAAAAATAAAAATTCAGGTCTGAGGAGGACTTATAAATTATATAAAAATAAAGCCCTTAATTATTTTATGCACATAAAGCGCTCAAACCCGAAAGATCAAAGCTATGTTGTTTCATTAAATAATAAGCTTTCGACATCACCTAAAATTCCAGATAGAATATCGCAGGGTTATATAATTGGTCTGTTCCTCTTTATTCTATAATATATACTTACGACATTAATATTTTAAAAATAATAACTCATTAATGTACGCTACCATCTGCTTGCTAGGTGTGGAGTAACACGAGTAATTTATTTTTTGGCAAAAATAATATATTACAAAAATTAGATTAAAAAATTAGACGTATACTTGAATATCTACATCGAGATATTTTGTCACTAACTGAGACGTATTAAGCAGGATCTGACAATACTGCGCCTGGTCTATGGTTCTTTATGCACAAAAATCATTACAAAATTATAGTTTATGACAATACCACCCATCGAGGAGAAGTATTTTTGAGCAGTAAAATTCTCTTTCAATTTTAACATTTGCATATTAAATTTTAACGACTTCGCGAAGAGCGAGCTTTGTATGTGCAATGCAATGGAAACTTACAATATACGTCATTAATACTGGTTCTCACACGACTTGCGCGTGTAAGTAAATAAATGCCAAACATCAATCATAGCCGCAGTTTTTTTATTCTTATGTATATCTTAATTGAAAACACTTAATATCCAATACTCTATTCATCTGCCAGAGCATATTGAGTATCGATAGCTTTCTGTAACTAAACTTAATATGTGGCGTTGCAATCAGGATCGTTTCCTAAATCAAATATGTATGTGTTCGATGCCATTACAAAGTAACGTGGTTATGAGACTAGTGTGTGCTGTGGGAAACCATTATGAATGAAGGACTTCAATAATTCAACGTAATAACTGGTAGCTTCTACTTTGCCCATTAATTATAATATACGAGCTGCAACTCTCACTTGAATCGATATATGCATTTGATATATTGACACAATGTCTAACTTATGCGCACTTTATGATATTTTAAATAATACTTTTTTACCTCAATATGATTAAAAACGATAAAAGAACCACAGATTATTTGTTTGGCTTTTTAATTTTTTTTAACTAGCTTCTTCAGATTAATAACACCTGAGTTTTAATGATATTAAATGACGCCCTTAGTTAGTCATTATTAACTAAACTGGACCACCCATTTTAATTTACTGCAGATATTTTCCTAACAAATTTTTATCGTATTGTAGTTATAAGATATAAAATACAATTTATAATGCTGATAAAAAATCGATTTATTTATTTTACTAAAAAAAATAGCAAAAATAAAACAAATCACTATTCTTAAGTGGAAAGAAATTTTATTAATAGTAACATTCGTGCATTTATAAATATAAAATATTATCATGCAAAGCTCTAAAATACAGTTTGAGAAGCACTGCATTAGATCGATAGACCTAGCCGTTGTATTTTTACATATTCTACGCTTCTTATGAAAAGCTCTCAGTAGTTCTTTGGTGTCTGCTAGTTTGTTTGATCTTTGCGGTCTTGGTATTTTAATTGTTATAACCACAAAGAGCGAAAGACCGATTGTAATAATATGCCTTGAGATGGACTTTGTAACATATCTGTTATACATTTTGGAAATAATTATGCGTCTTTAATTAAACATTTATTTTAAAAACAAACCATATGTTTATTACGCACTTTCCAGATATTGATTCAATATTTACTATGTAACGTTTATAAACGTATACTACCATTCAATATTGATTTTATCGCAAGCAGCAAGGAGTCAGTTAAATATTAAGTATTGTTGATGGTTTTCAGTTATTCGCCCATCTGCACATCACCCCTTTAAAATTGCAACGCAGCTATTTAAATACATTACTGTATCGGAAGAGAAAGTTTGTCGGTTCTTTAGAAGTCTTTCCTCCGTGAGAATGGTATATATTATTATAAATCGAGCTATGAAAATACAGGTCCGCTTAAAAGCAGCAGCTTCATTATTGAACTAACGAAAGGACTCATAAGCCAAGCCTTTGCACCGGGTATCGGTTAAGTTATATATATAAATATACCTTTGCGGTTTTAAAAATAGCACAAGGCACAATCGTTAAATTTATTATTCGCTTCTAAGAAACGATCGTTCTTTCGCGAGGCTAAGAGTTGTAAGTATAAGTTATGCATTGAAAAGGTTCCGCTTGTTTTCAAAACAGATATGTTCGAATGAGTTTATTTTTGATGAGGTTTTGAATTGCTTCATGGTGACGCCTTAATGAACTCTATATACAGGCGGCCCTCGACTTTCGCACATAATTGGTTCCTAAAAATGTGTGCGAATGTTGAATGTTCAAAAGTAGAGGGAAGTAAAAAAAATTGTGTGTATTTTAAAATACTTATTTATCATGTAAATATAAGATGTTTAAGAGGCGTTTAAGTGGGGTTTGCGGGTGTTTCCTTTGAAAAGTTATCAAGTGTTAACTGTTTTCCATTATTATTTTTCTTTTCTTCATATAGTATTTTATAACATGCTATGTTTTTATTGATCGCCCTACGCACTTGAGATATGCGTTCTCTACTGGGTTCACAATCTTTCATAATATTTAAAAATTTGTCAAGATGCGTGAAGGCTTCATTCATATTTTTCATTGTTAAAGAGTTTTCCAAAATAAACCTGTCTCATCTACATTAAATATTTGGTTGGAGGAATATTCTCCATCTTCAATAATTTTCGATAACTAGGAAATAAATTCTTTTGCAGCATCTTTATCCGCATCAGCCGATTCTCCAGTAAATTTAATATTATAAAAAGAATACCTCATTTTAAAATTGTAAAACCAACCGTCACTTGCTTGCAAAACCGTGTTAATTTTTTTTTAATCTATCCTTCTAATCTTTGTGCAAACTAAGAGCTTTTGCTTGAATAATTGAAATACTCAGAGGGACATCTTTTTCATGTTGGTCATCGATCCATGATGACAAAGATTTTTCTGTTTTTTTTTAGAAACATATCTTTAAAGATTGTGGAAATAAATCTATAATTTCCACAATTTTGAACGTATTCCTTAATTATATTTTTATTTTGCAAAATTGAACATATCGTAGACCTGTTTGTATCATACGAACGTCAGATTGAAGCAAAAGATTCAAAGCTATCAGAATATCTAATAATTTCGTGCAAAAGTTATATGTCAAAATAAATTATATAAACTTGAAAACATTGTGTTGCGTTATATAAAAATATATTTTAATCAATTCAAACGCAAACCTTTCGAAATGAAAAAAACATGACTTAGCTCACTTTCATAATTATGTGTTCAAATTAGTGACTAATATTTGAAAGAGCGTTAGTGTTTTTCAGTTTCTATTGGAATTCATGTTTAATATATATATGTAATTATAATTCCGATCGATCATAACAAATTAAATTTTATAGATGCTATATTTATTTTTAATATGGTTTTGCTACATATGAAAGAAGACTATCTTATATTTATATAGTTATAATAAATTAAAGAAAATTTAGTTTTTTTGCGGATTTTATAAAAATTTGAGTAATCCGCCATTAAATATTTTAAATATCGCGTTGCCCACGGTCATTGAAAGCAATCGCTGATACACATTAATCAATATCAATATCAGCGACGTCTAGTGAATATTTTATATCTAAGCTTTCAATCACAAGATGTCACCGTGCAGCTAGGGTCAGTTTGTATTAATATGTTATAGATTTTTAGCCCAGCACTGAATTACGCCATTCAGGCCCCTTATAAATAAAACGAATGTAATAACGGCCAGTTTGACTTGCCATTACTTACATAATACAGGCGGCCCTCGACTTTTGCACATAATTGGTTCCTGAAAATGTGTGCGAATGTTGAATGTTCGAAAGTAGAGGGAAGTAAAACAAATTGTGTGTATTTTAAAATATTTATTTATCAAGTAAATATAAGATGTTTAAGAGGCGTTTAAGAAACATGTTTAAGTGGGGTTGCGAGTGTTTTCTTTGAAAAGTTATCAAGAGTTAACTGTTTTTCATTCTTTTTTTTCTTTTCTTCATATAGTATTTTATAACATGCTATGTTTTTATTGATTGCACTACACACTTGAGATATGCGTTCTTCATTGAGATCACAATCTTCTATAATATTTAAAAATTTGTCAAGATGCGCGAAGGCTTCATTCATATGTTTCATTGTTAAAGAGTTTTCCAAAATAAACCTGTCTCATTCTGGAATATTCTCCATCTTCAATAATTTTGGATAATTAGGGAATAAATTCTTTTGCAGCATCTTTATCCGCATCAGCCGATTCTCCAGTAAATTTAGTATTATAAAAAGAATACCTCATTTTAAAATTGTAAAACCAACCGTCACTTGCTTGCAAAACCGTGTTAATTTTTTTTAATCTATCCTTCTAATCTTTGTGCAAACTAAGAGCTTTTGCTTGAATAATTGAAATACTCAGAGGGACATCTTTTTGATGTTGGTCATCGATCCATGATGACAAAAATTTTTCCATTTCATCCATGTTTTTTTTTGCCGTATTTTTTTGGAAACATATCATTAAAGATTGTGGAAATATATCTTTAATTTCCACAATTTTGAACGTATTCCTTAATTATATTTTTATTTTGCAAAATTGAACATATCGTAGACCTGTTTGTATCATACGAACGTCCGATTGAAGCAAAAGATTCACCGCTATCAGAACGTCTAAAAATTTACATATTTGTCTTGATAGTGTGAAGTTTGAGTCCTTGATTTCTTTTTGTTCGTATCAACACTGAAGTTTTTCCGTTTCTCACTCATGTTTATAATTTTTTTTTTTTAATTAAATTAATTTTTTTTTAATGTGCGAAAGTCGAGGGCCGCCTGTAGATATTTGGAAAAAAAGTTCTTGCAATAATGGACAGAATTTGACAAACATGGGTATATTATATTGAAGTTATGGATTTTTCATATATTATACGCTGAATTAAAATAGCTAGAAATAAATTAATAATACACCCAGCACAAAGTTTCGCTCGGCCTGACCGATTCTTTGAAAGAACCCATTCTCTGAAAGTCATGTTTGCGCTTAATAAATTACATTTAGGTTATGCTTTACAGAGGATTTTGCCTTCAAGTCATTGTGTTATTCGTTTACTAGGACGTTTTATATCTTTCACTTGCACGGCTCTTATGAATTTTTCTGCAAAATCATGCGTGACTTCTGACTGCTTTGCACATTGTTGTGCTTCGTCAAGTGCTAACAGTATTTTTCGTGGAATTGCTTCTCGGCGAATGCCATTTGACCATTTGACCGCATATGACACCTAAAGAAGTAAATCATCAAGAAAATCGCCTGTATGCATTGGACACCTAAAGGTGCCATGAACCTTTGCGCCTTGTATTATGTTTTATTTGTTGTATAATTAAAGATTAATTTATTGAAATAGTTTTTAGAAAAAAAATATTTTTTTATATAGTGTTTCTAATATTCAACTAAATACATCTAAGGCCGCCGAGTGAACCCTTGCCCTCAAAACAAAAATGGCATTTTATACATTTTTAACATCGTAATATAATTTCTTGAATAAATAAATTGTTTTTGCGCTCTTCTATTGATCAAAATTCGGTTTGAATATACTTTGATCAGCCCTCTTATATTAGAAGTCCATAGTAATATCGGTAAGGATAGCTATCATATTTTTAAAACATGTGTAATACTGAAATGCAGACAAACAGATGTTTGTCTGTATTTAATCTTCCGCTTATTTTCCCCTGAGAGATGAGTTGATTTAGTTTGTATTTTGGACTTGACCTAATAAAAGTTCTAAAACCATAATTAGTTTTAAAACTTTCATTAGGTTAGATTTGGGTTTGAACAACAAATGGACGTTTCGCAACTGTCAAATTGAGATTTATAGACATTTTAAAGTAGTATATTAACGCCTATCAGAAAAATTATATTTTCGCTAGTAGAAATATATATTTACTAGTGAAAATATATTTGAACTTAACTAGTGAAAATATAACTTTACGAAAAAATATACATTCACTGTAACATTTATATTTCGGATGTAAATAAATAATGATAAGTATGTAAATATATATATTACTACATATTATTATTATTATTATTATTTTATTAATTTATTTAGCTTAATAGCTAATCTTTACATCTAACAAATTTAGTAAACATATATAAAAATATATAAAAAATACATAACAGAAAGAAAAAATAAAAATATACAATAATAAAGTCTTAATATTATAATTTATTTCTATATGTACGAAGGTGTTTTTTTATTCCATTTATGAAACCCGTTATATTTTTGCTGTTTCGGATTTCTCTTGGAAGACTATTATATAAATCAAAACCTCCGTACATAATTCCCCTAGCCGTACTCGTTTTCTTATACTTAATTATCTTTAAATTTTCTCTATTTCTAGTATTATATTTATGTACATCTTTATTTCTTATTAAATACTTATTAAAATATTCTGGTAACATATTATTTTCTAACTTATATATAAATACTAAAACATTCATACTCAATATTTCTTGAACATTCAACCATTCTAATCTATCAATCATACTTTTACAATTAGTTAATCTATTTTTATTTAAGATTACTCTCATTGCAACATTTGTTTGTCTAATTTATTTAACATATTTAATAGTGTTGCACAATAATTAAAATGGGGCAATATTATACTATTGTAATTTTTTTTTTGTATTTATACTTAATATATTTCTTAATCTAGATAATAAACCTATTTTTCTACTATTTTTTTTTAATATGTAATTACAATGTTCTTTAAAATTTAATTTTGTATCAACAATTACTCCTAAATATTTTATATTATCCACTATTTCTATACTAGAGTTATTTATTACTATTTTGGTACTATTATCTAACACATTTTTATAATTAATAAACATACATTTAGTTTTATTCTCATTTAATTTAAGTACATTATTCTTTAACCATATTTCTAATATACTTTAATCATTATTTAAATTATTTACAATTTCTTTAATGTTATCACCTATGCAATACATTAATGTGTCATCCGCAAATAGATGAATTTTACATTTTTTCACGTTATTAACTATATCATTAATATTCAAAACAAATAACAATGGTCCCAATTTAGACCCTTGTGGTACTCCATAAGACACTAATTTCTCTTCAGAATATACATTATTTATTTTAACTTTTTGTTTTCTTTTATATAAGTAATTATTAAACCATCTTAAAACTATATCACTTATACCTATACTCTCCAATTTCTTTAACATTATTTTTCTGTCTATTGTTTCAAAGGCTCTATTGAAATCCAAGAAAACTGCTCCAATGATTTTGTTTGTATCCTTAGCCAACAACCAATCATTTATCACTACTTGTAATGCAGTTTCAGTGGAATGTTTTTCTATGAATCCCGATTGTTGTTCTCATATTATGTTTTGAGAAGTAATAAATTCCTTTAATTGTTTGATTACTACTTCTTCTATTATTTTTTCTATACACGGTAGCATGTTGATTGATCTCATTTCTTCAACTTTTTTACTATTTTTTATTTTAGGTATAGGTACAATAGTAGCAATCATAAATAGAAAAGTTTAAATCATATAATTTTAATAGCACCTGCCAGATAATTTATATTTTCACTAGTAAAATATAAATCTACGGTGAAAATGTATTACGATATAATTTTACTGAAATGACATATTTTAAAAAATATTTTCTGGATAAATTCGAGACTCTTTTTTATAGATTTTTTTAGGAATAACCACATAAAACTGAATTAATTATTTTTTTATTTTTCTGCATTAAATCCAGTTGTCAAATTACCGATAATACAATTTATAAAAACATTAAATTTATATAATTCAGCTGATGCTGTTGTTAATTTTTCGCTATTTATTTGCTTCTTCCTCGGGTATTCGATCTGAATTTTCAGTTTGAATACCTAAATTTACTGCTACTAATATTTTTAAACGTTCAAAAAACAATAAAGCCAACAATAATTTGCAAAAAAATTTTAACACAAACGGAGCCTACAGTCTGTCCCTTTGAATAAGAATGTATATCGTGAAAGTTGTGCTTTTGAAGGCAATGTTACGCTCCTTTTATATCTTGTATGTAGTATAAAAAGGGTTGAAGGAACTTGTACCTGAAATACATCAGTATATACATCTCAAACAGCTGTTCAGATCGGGCCCCTGGAATATTTATATGTTATAAAAATAATGAAATGTGCTTGACTAAATATATATTTATTTGATTTTATATACTACATATCAAATTATTAACTGAATCCCCAATTATCATTACTGATTCTTAATTAAGGATTCTAAAAATAAATCAGCGATCCTTTTGCAGTTGGTAAAATGTTTGATCGATAAATTTGGATTGCAGGATAAGATAAAATACAATATAAGTTTTAGATTTAAAAGATCATTAGAATTATATTATGAATTTTCTAAAATCGCTTAAATATTTTTTGCCTACTTCAAAATTCAACGATTACAAAAATGTAATCTTACTTATATAATTTTTTCTGTGTTAACATAATACTATATAATGTTTTTTGACCATCGTGACGCATTGGGATCATCTGTCCTAATTTATTATAAATAAATAAATAATTTATGTCACTAATTTACAGACGGGTATCTCACTATTTACTTAACTAATCATTTTTTTACAACAGATTCATAATAAATATAAAATATATATATTTTAAGCTTTACATAAAAATATAAAATTTTCATTCGTACAGATATTGGGGTCCCGCATGTTTTGCACGCGTGCAAATGTCAATTATCGCGTTGCATGCATGATAAGAAAATATGATGTTAAATGTATGCAAATTATCAGTGTAATACCATTTAACGATTTGTATTTTAATAATTGTATTCAACGCTTATTTATACACGGTGTTTCAGAATATACGATAATAAGTAAAAATCAGTAAAATGACAAAATTTATTTTAGCCTTTTTAAAGTAAAACTGATTTTATCCGACGATGTATAAACATCGTACAGTGTAATCGTGATTTATGAATCACCTGTATAATGTTGGCATAATTGCGTCATTATTTCATCATTTCATCATTAGACGTTATTATTTTTTTATATAAACTGCAAAATGTAAACATTGATGACATTCAAGTATCTAATAAGTTCGTACTTAGAGTAATTTATAGTCGCATAATATATATAAAATCAGTCATTTCTTGTCATGTTTCATACTTAGCAATTATTTTTTAACTAAATAAATTCATTGAAAATATAAGTATTTATGTTTTAGATTTTTTTAGAAATTTATACGTGGTGTAATAAAATAACAACACTTAAAACCAGAGAGAATTATTAAAACATTTGTAGAAAAATGCATAATACTTACAAATAAATGGCTATGCAGTTGCATACATCCTTTAAAAACCGTTATTGATCAAAGAATTGGCAAAAATCTGTACTCTTTTTATTAACTTATGTGACAACCCTGACATTATGTCATTATATACCACCGATACATTTTTTAAAATGTTAACAGTTGTTTATGGATTAGCTTCAACAGTGCTTCTCATTCTTTCTTCATCAAAAACAGATGTATGTCTTCCATGGGGCTCATTTTCAATAATTATATTGCAAGTTAGTGTTTGCTTTAACTAACATCTTAGATTTCTTCTACTAGCAGTACCTACACCAAATCGCAAATTGATATGTAAATTTTCAAACTTAAACTTGTACAAATCAATGTTTTGACGCCTCAAAAAAAAAACATAAAAAAACACCATACCGGTTTGTTCATTAATTCATTATTTTTACAGCATCCAAAAGTCATGAAACAGTTGCAATTATTTATGGTTAGTTTCAAGAATGTTTTTAAAATAATTTTCTCAACAGTGATCTTCCAATGGAATCACTTTCAAGTTTAATATAGCCAATTCGAAATTTCTTGAATCAACGCCTTACAGTTCTCTGACTAACAGTACCCTCGCTAATATATACTTCTCGTGGCCTGCGCCGCAATATATTTCAATTTGAACTCATACATAAACATATACGTCAATATTTTATCGATACCTTAATACATAGAACCCAAAAAAATAAATTTAAAAAAATATAATTTACTATTAACATTTTTAATGAATAAAAACTTCTCGGCTATTTTTTTAATTCCATTAGCATAAAACGTTGCAGACTTTGATGCAAAATATTTCGATAGCCTATATTTTACATTGTAAAAAAATTATTCATTCTTACTAATTAAACATTATTTATTATTACAATTATAGTATTACAGACTAAGCATTAAAATTATATATAATATAAAGTATATTGAGAAGAGAAGCTTTTATACCAGAGAATAAATAATAAATAAAAATAAATATTGACACACCGTAGCAAATCTGACAGCAAAAGGCTTTTTTAAATCAATAAAGCAAAGCTTTTCTCAGCGAGTTGTTTCATATTTTCCTGTTTCTTTTCCATCTTGCCCCTAAGGAATTTGTCACTCCAAAATATGTTCGAGCCCTTTGAGCATGACTTTGCTTCCACGCGATTTTCGCATCACCGTAGGCGAACGGAAATGCAAAGGCTTCTTGTATTTCGAAATTTATTGAACGTTTTCCACAGGGTATGTTGCAGCTGGGGGGGTCTAAGGGCTCGAGCCCTTACGCGCGTGCGTGCCCGCACAAATGCGGAATTAGATCGAACGCCCTAGATTGCTGCGGGTCCTCGTCGTTTGACCTCAACCCGAATATTTTTGTTTTCAGCCCATTTCGGAGATCGTAATATTAAACCTACTCGGGCGTGCTATCACTCGATCTAAAGAATGTATAAAAATTAGGGACAAAAAAAACATCGCTAAGATGAAAATGTAGTTTATCTGTAAAGCTACTTTTGAATGAAAAATATTTATACTTATAAATAAGAATATAATACCAAATGAGAAATAAGACAGCCAAGTATATACGTAAATACAAATCTCATTAAAAATAAATATAGTTATATTTATTTATTGTAAAATTCCAGGCGTTATTACAATGCATTACAACCAAGTTAACACAATCAATAACTACTAAATATGTAGTGAGGCACCAGTCTGTAAATCAGTGACAGCTTAGTATATAAATACAAGAAAGTCTATATTCAATGTATCAAAACCATATTCAAAAATAAATAAAGTTAATTTTCAATTGTAATATGAAAGTAGAGCCACCAAATATTAAAGGTATTCCGAGAAGTTTAACAATTATGACGGAATATTTGGTTATTCAAGGGTTGCCAAATATTATATCTAAATTGTCATAGAGCATCTTTCAATATTTATCGCAGACGTCGTTTACGTTTAAGAACTTCTACATGCTCATAAAAATTATTCTCAAGACAAAATATTTTCCCCTAGTTCGTAGGAATAAACCGATGGTGACCAGTATCGAGAAAATGACACAATATGGCACTTTCCGACAATAAAGGGCAAATGGCTGACGGAAGCTCAGTCTATCGTGCGTGTCGACCATATTAGTCTCTTTAAATTGCTAATAACAGTTGCGCGTCGGTATACTCAATTGCGGCTGTCACTCATAACAGTCTAGGTAGGAGGTCGGATATCAGTCCGCGCGATGTTCTGAAACTAAACCTTTTTCATTTTGTGTACATGTGTTAAAACAAGCTTTGAAAATATATCATAAAGATGCAATTTTATCGGATATTTTCGATATTAAAATTATCCATATTCAATAATTACTTACTATAAAATCTTATTGCAATAAAAATAATGATTACAACATTGCCACAGAAAAATATTGCTCGATTTTTTGGTAGCGATTTTATGAGTCAATTTTTTACTTAAAAATTCACATTATAATAAACCATAAAAAATAGTTTTTTGGCGGTTAAATATATATGAAAAATGAATAAGAAAAACATTTATGATTAATACATCTAAAGTTCAATGTAAATAAAAAATAGCATATTTACGAATGAGGTGGAATGCGTGAGCGACCGGAATGAATTCAGATAATCATTTGGAAATTGTATAGATTTTGATTTATTGAATAATTTACTTTTAGGTATGGACTGGAATTAAGTGGGCGAGTGCGTTGATTTTAAGTCTTCCCTAAAGGCCTTCTATGAGGTGCTCTACTGTGCATTCGATCAGCTCCTTAATTGAAAGCGCCCTCGTGTGCTTTACGTGTCATATCCTAGATGGTTTTCTCATGAGATCATTTCATTGCCAAAAAGAAAGCACGCCTTCCTTAAGGAAGAAATCGAGACATCTGTCTGCTCTGCAAAGTGTTTGATAATTTTCTGTCATCGCAATTATTACAAAAGTTACAAAAAATGATCTCAAAGCTTTCTTGAAATTCCTAAACTCAGTTTTGCGCAATATTTTCATTCATTATTTTTCGCCTTCTGCTCAGTCGCTTCCTTCTTCTTGTTCTTGATCTTCAGTACTGACCATCAAAGAAACTGAGCGCTCAGATCGGCATTAATAAATTTAAGACAGGGCCTGATTTTATTTTGAATGGAAGTCAGTCTCGCTGCTCCTCTAAAACGTATTTTTGATCTAATTCTTAAAACATCGTCATTTTATGATTTATAGAAATGCACAAAAGTCATCCTTAATCATAAAAAGGGTGACAAATTGTGTATAAAGAACTATAGACCATTCGCTTCTGCTAAATTGTTTGAACTAATTATCCATAGATATGTTTTGCCCGTTCCACTGTTGCTAATTCTGTCTTTCACCAAAACGGTGACAAAATCTCTCGATGCGGGAATTCAAGTAGACGTCATAAATACAGATTTTGAGAAGGCCTTCGACAAGGCCTTTGTCATGGGTTTTAATTAAAAAAACTCGGTTATTCTCAAGTTATTCGTGCGATCGTAGACAGTTTGTAACCTATCGCTCTCGATTGTCAAAATAATATTTCACCCCTTCGGGGGTTCCTCAAGGATCCTGGGCCGTACGCAGATGATTTAAAATTGTATAAATGCATTCGATCGGGCGATTTAGACTCTCTATGGAGATGGGCTTCCGTTAACTGTCTGCCCTTTAGTGTCGGAAAGTGCCATACTTGATCCTGTTCGCCATCAGTTTATTCCTACCGGTGGGAACATTTTGCCTAGAGAAACTTCCACTAAAGATTTCGGAATCACTTTTGATTGCAAGTGGAGGTTCTCTCTACACATACACGATTTCTGTGATAAATCTTCCAAGATGCTCGGCTTTGTTATGAGGAACGCCTTTCACTTTGACGATCCGTCAGTTATTCACGTCCTCTATGACACCTTAGTTCGTAACATTCTTGATTTAAGATCTATAATTTTGAATCTCCGAATAGTCAAATATTTCCTTTTAGTGAAAAAAATTCAAAAACGATTTTTAAGATACTATTTTAAGTTATTATCCGTTTTTATATCTCAGCGCTTCTGGAACGTCTTTGTGAATCATGATCGCGTCCTCTTTTGATGATCGTTGGGGCTAGGACGTCCGCATTTGGGCTGTGGCCATCCGGCTCCTTAATACGCTGGCATTACACATTAATTTAATTTAGTAATCAGTGTGGCAAAATATATTTTTATACAGCTATAAAATTATTTTATTCAGCCGTCAATCTTTTGCGTTTACCATGAAAATATTTTACCTTACGTCACATTAGCTCTCGCCCGTATAGTATCAGATTTCACCCAACATAATTTTCCACTCGATAACATCGAATGTTAGGTTTTTATTCAATACGGGACTATAAATATGAATGTATACTTCGCCATAATATTTCGAATGCTACCGGCAATGTATGTATTGTCGAGCCGGTAACATACGCGTATAATATACATACATGCTTAAGTACCACGTCGGAAAGTCTCCGAGTATACTCCTAAATGTGATCAATACGCAATGCACGCAGGGGCGGTGTGGTGGGAAACGTGTGCAAACGCCAGAGGCACTGCAGCTCTTCACGTATGTGTGATATATCTAGATTTGAAAAAAAAATAATACAGCTAATAATACAATTTCAATACAGCTTGAGCAAATAATAATTTGGATGAGGCAATATTTCGCGCATTGTCGTGCAAGAGAATTGGACCTTTTTATTAAATATATATCTTGAGTAACGATTTTAATAAAATGTAAATTGTAAAGAATACCGAGCGCACATATTTATTTTTTTTCACCATTGTACAGATTTTTAACATTGTGTGGTATACCAATTAAAACGCAAAACTAAAGTCGGATGCATTAATACTGTAAAATTGAAAGCATTGAATGCATATGTGATTAATGCAACTACCCTGATTGACACATTCAAAGGGGACATGTGTCTATTATCAGAACCCCATTGATTTCTATCGGTTTCACTTCAGGCGGCTTAAATATCCAATTCGCCGTGCTTTCGCCATGCCAATATATTGTATAATACATACATATGTGCAAGTCTCAAGGACAATCTTTACAAAATTGCCTTCAACTGATCGAAAGATAATTTAATCACATTTATAAATTTCTATTGCGGTTTTTACCTGAATAAAATTAAAGATCTGTACTCCGTTTTCCATTACTATATAATCGAATCCAATCGAAACACTTTTTCGATTAAATCCCCTTCGCCATGGTAACTGATTTTATTTTCATCTTATTTTCTTTCGGAAAATTCGACCTTGAAACAGCTTTTCAGATAATAAAGATACGCGTGTATGAGTCATATTTACAAGCTAATATTTAATTATTTAGAATAATTCACGGTTATTTAAGCATTATACAAAAGTGAGGTATGCTCGGAACTTTTTTGTCACAATTCAGTATATAAATTTTATGTCTATTATTTACAGTGGT
This sequence comes from Plectrocnemia conspersa, assembly GCF_051122295.1. Taxonomy (NCBI): domain Eukaryota; kingdom Metazoa; phylum Arthropoda; class Insecta; order Trichoptera; family Polycentropodidae; genus Plectrocnemia; species Plectrocnemia conspersa. The sequence goes on from NW_028277169.1 coordinate 2,326,675, forward strand.
ACCTCAGTTTTCATTGACTTCGGTTATCGTCGGTTTCGGATTTCAACGATTGTTTTCGAACGGATTAACGACGAAAACCGAGGTACCACTGTATATGTATTTTATTACAATACATAATATAAAAGCATTATTACTAATATGTACAGATATTAAATATTTTTAAAGACAAAAAGTAAAAACAACATGAATACCAAAGTTTTTATATATTAATTTTTTTTTTCAATAAAAAAAAACTGTTATTTCACACGCGTATATTTATAAAAATTGCGATTGACAAGATAAATAAAATAATATCAGTAATTTAAAAAAATGTCGAAATGGGTTAGGAGTAAAAATAACTACCCTTAAAAAGTAAATTCAGTGGAAAACATTTGATGTACAATCCTTATAAATAGGATGTATTCAGTCGTCACAAAAAGTGCCATATAAGGGGGAACGCTATAGGAGGAACCGCCGCATACGCTATAGGGGGGAACGCTATATGGGGGTTTACTGTATTTGGAAACTTTAAACAGAATGCATTGCATAATTTTTAACTGTAAAAATATGAAGTAAATAAAATTGTCATCAAAGTAGCAGAATAATATTTAGTATTTTATTAATCATTCAAACACAATTAGTTTTTGCTTTATTATGTATATACATTACACTCTTTTCATTTTTTTTTGAAAACACAAAAAACAGCTATATTTAAAAATTAGAAATAGAGCTATTAAAATAATTCCATTCTGTTCACAAAATTTATTTTTATGCAAGGTCAAATAAGTTGCATGACCATCTATGAATACGATTACTGGCTTTTGTATTTTTTTTTAGGAAAGAGTGAAATATATTTATTATAATTTAAAAACACTTTTATTCCACCACGTTTAGACTTGCAAATTCACTAATGTTTTGGAACACTTTTAGTATATTTTAACACCACTAATAAAAGTTTTAATTCTTGATTTGCATTTTCAATTAGCAAAAGAGTTAAACGCTATATTTTATATATTTTTTTAATGAAAAAATCTTGTTCTTTTCCGATTGAATGAAAACGAACTTGTGAGCATTTACATGTATTTATATTTAGGATTATTATGATTTTTAATGATTTTTTTTTCGATCGAATCATAAAAAAGGCTTTAAGGAGATCTAAATATAGTTTTATTTGTGCGAAAGCAAATATAAAGAACGTATTATTATGTGTAATATTCCCTATATCAACTTGAATTAAAATACAGAGTAGATCCATATAGCAATTAGTAATATATACATATCAAATTACAACGTACACTAAAATAATGGGAGGAATACAAAAACAAGCTTACCTCGTTAGATATTTTCTCAACAAATACGTAAAATTAATCAACAAAACAGACACATGTTAAGAATATCAGAATATGAATTTATTGCAATCTTCTAGCTTATACATGCTACTATAAATATTTTAAAATAATAAAATCACATATATATGTATTTATTGTGAACTTTCCATTGCAACATAACAACGGTATCAACACAATCAACTACTAAATAAGTTTTTTGAATTAGGTTTTAACATTTCCTAGAACTATCAGCGATGCATAGTTATTTTCATTATTTAAATGGTATTATATCCTATATCGTATTTCAACTATCACAAGTATTTTTAAACCAATACCTTTAAGTCCAAGGAACAGGTGCAAAAAAATACGAGGCTTGTGAAAATGTAAGGTCTGATTATTCATTGTATAATTCACTAGCAGATACTTTGTGGGAAAAATTTCAATATTGAACAAGTCAGTATATAGTAAATGTAATCGTTGTCAGTTCAGTGGCTTTTTTTATCAGAAATGAAAACCAAATATCCTGACTTGTACTACTATATAGCGGTTCAATGGCTCAAAGGAACCGTTGCAATATTTCCCAGCGAAAAACCTGTCCTTAGATATTATTATCGAATACTAATCGCAATATATGAATTTTAAAATTTGGAAGAAATCTGGTATTTTTGAAAAAAGTTTACTGATATCTATTGTAAAACTCCAGAAGGAATAAAAAATGGTGTGACAAACCTTATCAAATGTTTTGTCAAGAACCATACAGTACACATGCAAATGTGGCTGAGGTCCCCAAATAAGGCGAAAATATATTTTTACGGATTCTTTGCTTTCACCTTGACTTTGAAATACATTTATTTACATTGATATGTTTTTATTTGAGAGCTACAAATTTATATTGCTTCACCATTATTTTTTATGATTGGAGAGAAAAAAGAGTGAGGCAGTTAATTCAAGTGCTCTTGAAAGACATGAAATTATTCAACCTGGAAAATGTTGGCTAAGGAAATTTATTATTTCATTATAAGCAACATGAGCTATGACTTTAATAATGACAAGATAATTTTCAATCATATAATATGCTTTTCAACATTGTTTACTTGATCCTCATGGACCATTGAAAATTTGTATAAAAAAATTGCTGCTCAGATTTTCATGCAAAGGTCTTCAGGGAAGCACTTGAGGATTAGTAGTGCCCAATATTCGCTAAGTATGCTCTTTTCAAAGCCACTTGGGCGGGAATGTGCTTTATCTTTCATCAAAAAATTGCCTTCAGCGTCGTTGAGGTTTAAGAGAGTCGAAATTTAATACTACATAATTAAATTTTAATCTTTTCATTATAATATTCGTAAAAATATATTAATACCTAATTAGTCAATAAAATATGTTGACTTTAACACAATGACTTGATATATAAATAAATATACATATGTATAAATGGATTTTTAGAGGTACGCGATTAATAATATTATTGGAATTTCGGGATTCATCGCGATTTACACTTACTTTATTTTTATATTTCGGCTGTGATTTACATATCCCTTCTTGAAATACAGTTTTAAGCAAAAAGTATAAAAGCAATATATATGCAAAAAAAAAGCAATAGAAATTATAGATTATATTTATTGCAATACTTGGATGTAATATTTTTATTTATATACCCTTTGCAAATTGATTCTTTAAATGCTTTTTGATTAAACCTGATTGGTTTTAATATATTCGACGTCTCTACGTCTACGACCTTCAGTTACTAAAATATTGATACATTTTTTTTATAAAACTTTAATAAAATATATAGTCCATAACCACTCCGTTTGTTTTATGACATAATACAAACCATTATATAAACTGCTCCTTTTGATAATTAATTTTTTGTATTGGGGTTGATTACACACCCCAATGGAAACATTAAATGTTACTCATAAACATTACGGTAAAACACAAGGTATTGACCCAGTTTTTATATTATACATAACATATTTTTGTTGTTAATATTCGTAAGTCATAAATTATTTCGTGTTTTATCCAATAGGGAATATTTTCCACTTAATGCAATCAAATTATAAAATATAATATCATACATAGTTTATGGTTATATGTATATAATGTAAGGTACATAAACATGTAGAGAATATGATCATATCTCTATCAAAATTATATTATTTAAATAACATAATCTATAGATATAAATAGAATTGTATTATAAGCAATATTGTCAATTAATCTATATTAAACTCGTTTGGAGAATTACGCGAAGTTGGTCAAGGCTCGCCAATTATCCCATCAGTCCAATTACGCACTATTCTGACCTTATGTAAAATTAGATGGATGGTTCAAAGACAATCTGTGTTCATCTAAAGCAGTGGCTTCCATTAAATTTTAAGGCCACAAAGTACATATTTTTTATATTTACGAACAACTAAAAATATAAAAAAAATATTTTCATGAAAGTTAATATATAATTAGTTGAACCGTTTTTGTCAAATTAATGATGTATTTTTTTTTAATTGAAACCAAAGTTTTCATACTTTTTGATTGCATATTTATAATTTAATACAAGATGAAGCATATATATTTCGACACCTGTACATACCGTAAGTGACAATAGTCGGATCTAATTAAATGCATCACATTAATAAATGTTTAATTATGTTTAATGTCTATGTAATTAAAACAACAGGTCTCGAAATTGCCAAATTTCATACATGGTAAACATATTTTACGGCCGTTCCAAACTTATTTACATATCACGGTACAACAGATTCAAACGGCCATACCACTAAAAAACAGGCTACATCTCTTAATGGTCGTAATTGGTTGTGGTAGCAAAATATGGGCGAGCACTAACCCTTCCTCAGGTTGGTCATGTGTATTTTTCAATAAAAACAGCATCAGTCTACTGACGTTTTAATGCGTATGGTTATTATATTGAAATAAATGTACCATCACTCTATGACCAAATAAAAGCATCTCAAGTTCTTGATATATTCTACAATTTTAACTGTATTGTCCATTACCAATTCGTTATATCTACGCAATTTTTGTATGGCAACAGGCAATTTTAATAAAACTACCAGAATTTTGGATTTTTTAACACGCACTGGTTCACATTTTACTAATAATTCGTGAATATTTAGCCAAAAACGACAACGTCATGATGCCGCATTTACTATATTCACCAAATATGACCCCCTCTACTACATTTTCTTTATCCATTAGATATAAATAAAGACTATAACGAATAGTACATTCCATACGTGTCGTATTGTAGTGTTTTGACCGAGTATGACAATATACTTCATGAGTGTTTTTTAATTGCTGTTAATAAAAATAAGCAATGAAATATTTTGATGTGTGGTATATATTATTATGCATGTTAATTTTAACGCTTTTACTTATTCTGATAAATATATGCTCATTGTCACAATGACACGAGCTATGTTTTATTTGACACTCACTTTATTTTATGCAATTTCCTGTATTTTTCTTTAAATATGATTTTTTCTATTTCTGAAATTAATTTATGTTTTATATTTTTTAATATATATTGTATCAAATGAAGAGGATCTTTACTGTTGAACTCTTACTGAAATTTTACACTTCTTCAGTTTTTATTAACGAATGAATTTGTGAGGAAAATATAAGCTTTTAATAAATATTGAAGTTTATGAATAAATAAAATTATTTGAGTCTAAGAGAAAGAAGATCAAATCTATACATTTCTCTTTACATAAATCATATGTTTAAAGTGCAATAATAATTTTTAACTATTATCTACAACATTTCATAATGTTTTTCAATTTTTAATTTCTTGGCGATAGAATTTATTCGGTTTTAAACTAAGTATTTGTAGCTCCATAAAAACATAATATTTTTAACCTCTACTTTTTTCAATGGAGCTACATTTTTTTTTCTTTGTTGCGAATAGCCGCTATTTTGAAAATAAGTTAACTTATTGTAATAAAAATAACGAAGGAGAGTTATCTTAAGTTTAATGACGACATCATTAAAACTACAGCAGTTTTCGTGTCATTAAAAACTCACATAAATGACCCAAAAATGTAAAATAAAATATTTTAATTTATATCAATAAATTTGATATAGGATACTTTCATTTTATTTTTATTCATATTAATAAATACTTTCGCCTCTTTACTATTTTATATATAAATTATTTAGGCTTTCTAACGAACTTAGCCAAGATTTTACAAGGTCAATTTTTAGAAAAAAATTCATGCTGATATGATAAAACTACAACAACAATCGTGCCTTTAAAAACCAACATAAATGACATCAAATGTAAAAAAAATATATTTTCATTTTATTTCAATTTGTATTAATAAATTTTATATAGAATATTTTTATTAATATTATTAAATGCTTTCACCTCTTTACTATTTTCTCTCAAATTATTAAGGTAGGCTAACTAACTTAACCAAGATTTCTACAATATCAATTTAAAAAACATCCAAACCAATTATCGTGTCCTTAGAAACTGATACAGATGAGCTAAAAATATAAAAAAAAAATTATTATAAGTTTTTTTATCATTTTTATGTCATTTATGTGTAAGATTAAATACTTAATTAATTAAATTAAATTTAAAATAATAAATTATTTTATGTAATATAATAAAATTTATCATACCTACACGAAACTTTTTTCTAAAAATTGCCCTTATACAAATTACTAGTCATCCTGAATAATTTTAGAGAAAAAAGTAAAGAGGCTAAACATCTAATAATCATTACAGTTAGTTATCGTCTTCTTAAAAATCCATATTAATGACATGAAAAGGTAAAAAATTAACAATATTTTTAATTTAATTTCTTTATAATTTAAAAAAGAATATTTTTTTTGTAATATTAACATTTTTTTAAAATTGACTTTGTATAAAAATCTTGGTCAAGTTCGTTCGAATCAGTCTCAATAATTTTAGAGAAAAAAGTAAAAGAGGTAAAAAGCATTTAAAAATGTAAATATTATATGTAAAATATAATCATATAAATTAAAATGAAATAAAAATATTTTTTTATTAATGTAAAATGTTTTATTTTATATTATAATAAAATAAAATTAATTTATTGTTTTTAAGAATACATAAGCATTGTATTTACGTTATCTTAGTGAAAATTAAAATTAAAAAATATATTTATGTTATTTATGTATATGGAATATAACAGATATTGAGGACATGATAACTGCCGTAGTTCTAACCATATCGACATGAATATGTTCTAAAAATAGCTCTTGTAAATATATCAATTTAATTCGCTAGTCAACTAATTTTTATATCTAATTTCAAAATAGCAACAATTAAAAAATACAAAAATATATTAAATTAAAATTTTTTTTTTTATAAAATAGTTAAAGCTTAAAAATCTTCTTCATTATAAAATATAATAAAAATTTAAATTAAAACACTTTTTCATACAATTGTATCTACTTTATTTGATTAAATGTTGTTTTGAAGATCGATATTATCAGTGTCCTAACGGACCGTATGATACGGAAAGGTATATAATAATGCCTATTGTATATAATATATTTATCATAAGCAATAACAATTATTTTGCATATACCGATGAATCTATGAATGTTCTGTAACATATCATTAAACATCCTCCTACTTCGACCTCAAGTCTATATAGTTCTCAGAAGATCCAAGGGTTGGATCATTAATAGTGCCTGAATCGAAAAGTCACAGCAATGTTCCATATGCCTTGACAAAACTATCAAAGAAAAGCTTGACTTTTATTCCATTAAATTATCTGGCATTGGCAGCCCTGGCAGCGCGCAATGCACTGGTAACGAATGACCTAACGGCCAAATCGTTCCGCGGATGACGCAAGACGTGGTCACCGCCGCAGATGTAAGGCAATAGGCCGCGATGATGATGTCTGCGCGGGACGGCAACGTGGGACCGACCCGCCACGGACGGCCTTGGCCAGGTTTCAAAAACCGCATTGTAAGGGCCCCGCACGAATCGGACGCGGAACTAACTCCAAAATAGACATTCAAACTAGGGTTGTCAAGCTCTGAAACCATAAAATATACCAAAACTTTGTGTGTTTTTATGTGTTAAGATTTGTTGCAATTTAGGCCAAAAGTTCAACTAAGCAATTTCAATTTCTCGAACGATCTTGTTAGTGTGTGAGCAATGGCAATCGTTGCTCATTTGCAGTACCACAGGTATCCAATCTGGGTCCTATGCTCCTTTTGTTCTTAATAAACGGCATACATGCGGCAATTGATAACGCAAAATATTTATATTCGCACAAATTCGGATTCACAATCTTTACAGAAGGACCTGAAGTCACTGTGAAGGTAGTCAATAGACAATCGACTACCTCTACAGCGACTAATTTATTCATTAATTGCATAATGGCAAAACCTGTCAAGTCATGATTGTCAGATTTGTAATAAAAAATAAATTAAGTATATGCATTAATTAGCCTGAAACACTTGGGTTCAAATACCACATAATCTTACATGCAATTCATAAAATTACATAGCTGGTACATTCCAATATTTCTTGCAAGGTCCGTTAAGAGTCATCTTTATGATTCTTTTAATTTTATATATATAAATATATTAATGACAAAAAAATATTTAACTTGATTACAGCAAATTTGGTTTTCTGAAAAAGTTAACAGTAATGTTTTTTATAACATGTTATTTAATTTAAAAACATGTATGTCTATGTATTAAAGTGAAGAAAAATCACATATAGAGTGCAAGATATTATTTTATCAAAAAAAAAACAAATACATTAGAACTATTTTATGATACGTAAAAATAACTAATGTTTTGGCAAATGTTAATGGCGTTTAAGTGGAATAACACACTTAAAGACGAACGAAGAAAATTTGTAAAACATCATTTTGATGGGTTGGTTGATGACACATTTAACTGCACTACCACTGTATACATTTCAACCAGCTATATACTTAGGATTAATTGAATTTGAAATGCTGTTTTCATTCATTGGGATAAGCTGTTATTTAATTTAAATATATAAATAAGTAAGCTCGATAACTGCGTTCTGATTTTAACAATCGCCATTCACATCTGACATAAATCTGGTAATAGTTTATTTTATAAACGCCTCTATCGAGCGGTGGAGGTAAATGTCAGGTCTTGTAAGTCGGAGAGGCTTCATGGCGTGTCGAGTTGTATAATTGCCGGCTGTGTTTTTGGATCTATCATGGTGTATTCTTAGCGTCTCTTCTCGGCTGTCTTTTGCGTCTATTTATATGATCAATTATCAAAGAGTAGTTTATATTCGTCTATTAGGTGGTCCGTTGCATTACTTTCGAGACGTATTTTCGTTTGTTCGAAATTCTCATTAGAATGACTTCTAAATTATAAAATTGTGCATGTGGTTGAAACCCCTACAGAATAAACAAAAAGCAGCTTCATTTTTATTCTCACGTCCAGCTCAGCAGAAACCTGTTCTTCAGAGACTTCAGCAACTATTGAAATTAAAAAAAACTAATGATACAGTTGAAAATATATAATTCGAGCAGTTTTTTCCTTGTGGATAGATTATACTATAGCGATATTAAAAATGAATATTTCATAAATAGACCACGTGATCGATATTTCTAATAATACATATAAAGTGCTGATACTTTTTACGCGTGTTAACAAATGTAGCACATTAGAATATGAATCAGTAAAATGGAATCCCATTACGATGATATATTCCTACCAATAGAACGGATGCAAAAAATACCTAAAATACTTGTAGCTGAATGAATGTGTTTATTTTCATTTCGAATATTGAAACAAGTCTATATTAGTAACATGCGGATATGACTCATTGAGCTATCGTATAAATGTTTATGTAATTTAACCTTTTTACAAGATATTTACATGCATTGTGTATTTCTATTTCGCTTGTTCCAATTTGCGTTGAGTTATAATTTTTTGCTCAGGAACAGGTTCGTGCGGGAGTTGAAAAATTTATTATATATTTAATTTGTTTCGTTTCACTTTTGTGTATAATTATGCTAATTTTATTTAATTATACTGAATTGTTATGAGGTCATCACAAAAAGGTGTACAAAACCAGCTAACTCAATGACAATATCCGAACAGAAATTGAAAGGATCCCACGCGATGTGTTGATGCGTTATCTAAAATTTACATGCGCCAAAACAGTTGACATTTTAACCAAATATTTCCTGAATGCTTTGCAAATATGTATGTGAATAAAATAAATTTTATACAAGTACTTTATATCCATGCAGATGTCACACGCAATAGATTCCTACTTTTTAATATGGGCAAACGTTTCAATTTTCACACTGGCAGGACAATAGGTAATAAAGATCCAAGTGACGTTGTTCAAACTAATGATATTGAACTGAGTAGTCAACAAGACCTTGACTTTGAGGAAGTCAATCATTTAACTGCTGCTCACAAATGCACTCGTAGCTTATCGAATTAGTTTATTAACTACGATGGAACAGCGTTTCTCAATGAATCAGAAATGGGTGCGATAACACATCTCTTATATCACAAATAAACAAACATGATTTGATGATCTTACAGGTTTTCAAATAAAGGTAAAATAAAATATTATTTTTATGGCTCTACTTTATCTTAACTCCTTTTCTTTTTATTTATTTAAATGATACATTAAAATAAGAATATCGTAACATTGTCAAAAAAATAAACAATACATTGTATTAAAATACAATATTTTTTCATTTCGGTTTTCGTTAGTTCAATTAATAGAAATATTTATTTGTATTAAAAAAATATTTTCTATCATAGTTAAAAACATTTTATTCAACCTTTTGTATCCAGCTTGTGTTGCTAAAACCCCTAAAACCACCATTGCAATTCAGTATAAATAAGAATATGTATTTTTATTTTCTTCTCAAAATTCTAAACGATCTAATCTCTGTACATGATTAAAGATTATGTCCACATCTGTAGAAATATGGAATCTATGTATGTGTTTCTATTGGCAATTTTTAACTTCTTAAAAAATTATGATTGTGATTGAAATTAATTTATCTTAAAATTGTAATTTGTTTCAGATATTTTTAAATATTTCACAGCTTGTACTTTTTGTGATGAAATAAGCCAATATTTTTTTCGGTTCTGCTCCGATTTTGTTCCGATAAAAATAACTTTTTATCCGGTATTTTGGTCCAGATTCGGTTCGAAGCCCTGATAAAAAAAATAAACATCAAATAGGTCAATGTGCAATGCCAGCGATTTAACCTGTTAACCGCGCGGGACGTATTATTACACCCCACAAAAAAACAGTAAATGCCATTTTTGGCGGGACAATTTATTTCGTCACAGTGATGCATGAGTCATCGTACTACATATTTATATTATATTTATGTATTTCACGGGCTTTAGCAGATGCAAATGTAACAGTTCATCACGCGCGCTTTTCATTTATAATATTTTTTATAAACTATTTATTTCTCCCTGGACCGGAAATTAACTATATGGCAACACTGAGCAGCAAAAAATAGATAAATATTAAAAGTAGACATTTTTAATAATTTTTAATGCCTAATTGAAATATTTTGCATAAAATATGATTTCAGAAAATGTTTCGCAATGTTGGAGAATGTTGATGCTATGTCCAAACGAAAGGATTATCAATGATACAAATGTTTTCATGAGGGTCGTGAAGACAGATGCGTGGCCCAGAACGAGGGTCAGTAAACTATTTTGTAAAGGGTCGAATCGAAAATAATTTAGCGAAACTGAAATGAGTTTCAAAAAAAATAAAAATAAAATGTTCTTAAAAATTCACTATATGAATGTATTATGAATTTTGGCTTCCATTGAAAATTTGTCGCAAATCAAACTGAGTTTTGAAGTTCATCACTTATTTAAAATTGCCGTGATTTTTTGTACATCTTTAAAAATATTTTTTCTAATGGTGCTGCCAATTACAAATATAAATCTTAATTGAGCATATATAAAAATCTCAGTTAGTTTTAATTTGGAATTTTCCTTTAAGCATGTCATCACTTTACAGATAAATTACATTCAATTGAAGGTAAAGAGGAAGTTTCTCAATTATACAGTCAAACGGATTTTTAAAAATCTAAATGTATTCTGTACTTGAATCAAGATTCTAAAAACGCTGCTAAAACTATAGTGCAAACTCAGAAAATATATTTATGGGAATAGCTTATTTTCAAAATTTTCACAGCAGGTTGGCATGAATGGTGACTCAATCAATGCCAGTTGACTTTACCGCAGTGTAAAGTCAACTGGTATTGAGTTTAGAATTCGCATGATATTTGAAGCAACGGCTTTCATTCGATATTCAATAATACAATCGCTTTTTTAAGTACAAAAAATCTTAATAAAATAGTACTATAATATTGGTAAGAGCTAATCCAGCCCTGCATTGAACTGTAAAGCAATTGAGTTTTGGAATTGAACCGCTGATACAACTGGTTCAATGACACAGTATAAATTGAGATATTTTCAATAAATCTTGTGAATAATGCAATGGTTCTCTCTACTATTTTTTTTTTGTAACTGCACCACGATAACAAATAAATCAAATATTGCCAAGCAATAAATAAATATTTTGAAGGAACATAGTAATTAATTTATGATATTCAAAACACATCTTCGGGAAGCGACCGCTATGATTTCGTTTAAAAAAGGTCACCCAGAAGACTCCTGCTTTATTAGATATTTTTTTCTTATTTTTCCAAACCTTGTCAAAATAAATTGTATAAAATACTTTAGATAGTCGATGCTAGCAATTTTATGTGAATAAGTATATCATTTATATTTATGCAATAAATGTTATGTTTATGGTCTGAGCGAAGGTCACTTGCTCGTCTTTTTAGCAAAGAACAATGCATAGTTATTTTTATCCGATAAGTCGAGGAATGACGTCACCTTGTTTCTTCACACTTTTAATTAACATAACGTTATAAATAGGGGAGGTATATTGTTCCATACTTGAGTCTCAACTATCTCCATAATTCATCATAATAAACATGATAACTAGAAGTACGGATAGTTCAAATATATTACATAATTCTCCTCAAGAGTCACTGACTTTCATCGAAAATTACTTCCATATGAAAAAAACAACATGAAAAATATTGCCATACGTTCTCACTTTAAGTGGATAAGCGGAAGAAGAGTTTGATACTCGGCCCAGTAACCAAAACACGCTCGCTGATTTACTCGGCCGAGTGACTAGATTAAATATTCGGTAGGCTTAAACTATGCATATTTAAGAATAACAATTTTCAACATATATTCCGTAAAAATACGTAATATAAAATGACCTCGTGTCAATCAGTGCATGTTAAATAAATACATATCACTGACATATCATTATTATTTCAGAAAATTACATCACCGTGCCATACTCAATACATTATATTTTACATTTTTTAATCAGTAAACTGATTTCACTGTCAGTTTTCTCTTTAAAGTTTTGAATTTAACTGTGAACTTGTAAATGCACCGTGGAAAATTTCCACCGCTCTAATCTCGGCATAAATCAATAGCGGTTATACAACGAGCAATGAAACGACATGGAAACTCGACATGTTATTGTTGAGTAATAAATCAATGATAATTTTGTGTTTACAATAATTACATCGTATTATATATTTATTTTTCGTATCAACAATAATTAGCGCGTATCGTTCTTTGCGATAAGTTTACCGACAGTTAAATAAAAATATTTTCTTATCACTAAAATGCTTTATAGCATTTAAATATTGACAATATTTTTATAAATTATGTAGTTGTAAAATAATAACGTTAACAATGAATTAGGAACTGAATTATATCACTCAACTGTATTTCTCAACTCTCATCAGTGACAAATCTTCACTAAAAAAAAATTAAATATATAAGCATAATCTACTCTTGTTTAAATGGAATTATTTTCGTAATGATGGATTTAGAATTATATGTTCAATGCGTAGATTTTTTATTTATTTATTGTATCTCGTCCTTTCCAAAATGATGGGTGTTAGGCTCATGCGTTACAACCGTGTAAACACAATCAACACCTACAAAGCAAGTAGTGACACACTAAATTTTATTTAATTAATTTCACTAATTAAAAACTATTATTACAGTTTACGTTTATGCATGACATTATTTGATTTTATTTTAATTATTCATCGCAATATTTATTTAGCAAAATATTATTTGTGATAATCAATCGGAATTGTAATTATACAATAATCATTAATTATTTCTCAACCCAATAAAAATTAAATTATATGGAATTCTAACTTAAGTCCTTCAGATATTAATTAGTCATTGACTTTTTTTGTGGGTTATGATCAAAAAATGTTTAAGTTCTGTATATGTTTTTTTCGTTAAGCATGAATGTATATTTTCAGACATATTAAAAATGGTTTAGACTTTAGAAATTCGCGGACATTTATTTATCCAGGCTCATTTTATTATGTATGCTCTTATACCACTCCTACAAAGGAAAATTACAAAGGTATACTAACTCGAATGTTATAAAATAATCATGACAGACCATTAAGCATTTCATATTTGCCTTGCTTGAGTTTCTATGTAGAGATGCAAGATAAAATTGCTCCCAACCTATATCTATAATAACTTTTTTGTCATAAGATTGTTAATCTTATGCTAGTGTTTGTCAGTACATTCAACTTTTTAATGAGTGTTCGATAGGCATTACCAGAGCCGCCTCATGACAAAAATGATGACACTTTATATATTTTTAAACATCGTAATTTAATTTCCTGACTAAATAATAAGAGGTACAATATGCTACAAATAAATATAAAAATTGCGACATATTTTCTGAAATCATATTTGATGCGTTAAAAATTAATTATAATATCTACTCTTAATATTTATCTGATAAATAGTCGTGTTTTCTTTGCAGTGAAAATTCCGAGTGAGAATCGAATAAAGCATATCGAATTTTGCCCAATAAGAGAGCACAAAGCTTTACCAAAAATATATATTCACTGCAACGTTTATACATCAGATGTAAATAAATAATGATGAGTATGTAAATATATATATTAATACATATAGAAAAGTTGAAAGCATATAATTTTACTAGCACCTGCCAGATAATTTATATTTTCACTGGTAAAAATATCTACTGGTGAAAATATATTCCAATATGATTTTACTAAAATGACATATTTTAAAAAATATTTTCTGGATAGATTCGTGACTGTTTTTTCTAGATTTTCTTTCTGGAATAAACACAAAAAACTGAATCTATTATTTATTTATTTCAAACGAAGCCGCATCAAAAAACTACTACTGTTTCTTTGAATAATAGTTTTTATTGTGAAAGTACTACCTAGAAAGTGTGAGATTTTGAAGGCAATGTTCCGGTATTGAAGGAACTTATACCTGAAATACATCAATACATACATTTCAAACAACTGTAGTTTAGTTCATATTCATTATTTGAGTTTAATTTTTACTTTTTTTATAAATATATTCTTGCAATATTTTTTTCCTGATTCGGTACCTTCAAGGAGAGTGGGTTTCGGGAATTTGCCCACTCCCCCCTCTTGGCAGGCCTTTTCATTATCATCATATACTGAAATTGTTCTGTTTTATAATGCGCAAAGATGCTTAATTTCTCTTGACGTATGTTTTATATGCGTATGTAAATTATTAAATTAAATTTAGGGTGAGAAGAATTAAAGAGAGATTTAATATAATCATTTTAATTATCGTCATCTCCTTATATAATAAATTGAACCTGGAAGCTAAGAAAAATCGCCGAATTTTAAATCGATAATTACAAATACTAATTCGAAACCTTCATATGTATACGATCGAGATACATTTATAACAGTATAGATAAAATTTGGTTGGTCTATAAAATAGTTATTTCACTGCATGCTTAAATATTTACAGGCTTACACGTTGCCGATAATATTTTAGAGATTTTTTATATTCTAATCTTCCAATTACATACCTGTAATTATTTAGGTATTTGCATTTATATGATCCATAGCATATGACAAGCAATTTTCTTTCAATACCCATGTCTTAAAATCGTAATAATTAATCATTAGCATCACAATAATCATTATATTATGACATTTCAATTACATGTTTAATGGAAATTTTTGGATTGTATAAATCCAAAAATAAAATAATGACTTTATCTCTAGAAATTCTTGAGAAAAATATATCAAGCAGAAGTCTTAAATGTACTTATATATTACAAAACAAAATTAATTTAAAGGTATATTTAAATACAATATGTTACAGTATTTCAATCATATTTTGCGGATCATTGTTTTACGAATAAATAAGTATCTTTTTCACTCTCATAGCCTTCAATAAATTAATTTAATTCCATCTACCTTACTTTCGATGTTTTATTTGTTCCACCCACTGCCATTAATTAATAGCAATGTCTCGAAAGAAGAGCTTTCATCGTTATTTCAGATACATCTTGTCTTTAAAGCTTTATTGAAAAGTAGATAAGAAAGCACACTTGAATTTATCGAAAGTAGTCTTATTTGATTATTCTATTTATTTCCTTAGTTTCTATTTCGGTTGAAAAAATTCTATCTAAGATTTAATGTATTTAAAAAAATCTCTATTTACTATCAGATCAATAAATAATATCATGACTTCTTCAATATTCGTCAAAAGTGAAGACTCATCACTATAAACTTTAGATTGAATAGTTTTAACATGACGTTATTTACTATACTAATTTAAAAAAATGATTTAATTTCTTATTGTAATAAATTTATAATTCCTGTCGTAGATTTTGAAATGCACAACAATAGTTATCTTTTACTTTTCCTCCACACTCTACAATATTTAATATCACTGAAAGGTCATTGTATGTATTTTAAAAATATTTCTGAAACGTTACTGTTATTTTTAAGTGTACTCATAAAAATAATAATAAAGATGTTAATTAAGTATTGCATATATTTTGATGCCTAATGGGAAATGATCAGTGTGGAAAAATCTGAGCTCGATATATAGGAAAGTATTTTTCTAAAAAGGATACTTTTCGCATTCAAAAGTTTTTAAATAGTATAATTGAGTGAGGATCGTCGTTATGAAAACTTTTTAAAAAACCGGTCTAGAAAATTTTTAAGCAGTTACAGCTTCAAACTCAAACTTAACCCACTAGCCGACGAAGTATCTATAAAAAATGTACCTAAACTAGTTAATCGATTTTGGCAAACGGGTGGAGCGAAGAGCATTTTTTTAACTCTTCTGCCAAAATATCGCCAGCAGCGTTCGCTGCTCAGTGGTAAAAAACTTCACTAATATTTAATGAAAAAATAATACAATATTTAGCGATCATAAAATATTGTTTATAATAAAATAAATTTTTAAAAATGACGCCTCACCATATATCAATTCTTATTTTACAGTCCGTCAGAACACCGATAATAACGATTTTATCAATAGTATTTATTTATTTATTTTATTTTATTTTATTAATTTATTTAGCTTAATAGCTAATCTTTACATCTAACAAATTTAATAAACATATATAAAAATATATAAAAAATACATAACAGAAAGAAAAAATAAAAATATACAATAATAAAGACTTAATATTATAATTTATTTCTATATGTACGAAGGTGTTTTTTTATTCCATTTATGAAACCCGTTATATTTTTGCTGTTTCGGATTTCTCTTGGAAGACTATTATATAAATCAAAACCTCCGTACATAATTCCCCTAGCCGTACTCGTTTTCTTATACTTAATTATCTTTAAATTTTCTCTATTTCTAGTATTATATTTATGTACATCTTTATTTCTTATTAAATACTTATTAAAATATTCTGGTAACATATTATTTTCTAACTTATATATAAATACTAAAACATTCATACTCAATATTTCTTGAACATTCAACCATTCTAATCTATCAATCATACTTTTACAATTAGTTAATCTATTTTTATTTAAGATTACTCTCATTGCAACATTTGTTTGTCTAATTTATTTAACATATTTAATAGTGTTGCACAATAATTAAAATGGGGCAACATTATACTATTGTAAATTATTTTTTTTGTATTTATACTTAATATATTTCTTAATCTAGATAATAAACCTATTTTTCTACTAATTTTTCTTAATATGTAATCACAATGTTTTTTAAAATTTAATTCTGTATCAACAATTACTCCTAAATATTTTATATTATCCACTATTTCTATACTAGGGTTATTTATTACCATTTTGGTACTATTATCTAACACATTTTTATAATTAATAAACATACATTTAGTTTTATTCTCATTTAATTTAAGTACATTATTCTTTAACCATATTTCTAATATACTTAATTCATTATTTAAATTATTTACAATTTCTTTAATGTTATCACCTATGCAATACATTAATGTGTCATCCGCAAATAGATGAATTTTACATTTTTTCACGTTATTAACTATATCATTAATATTCAAAACAAATAACAATGGTCCCAATTTAGACCCTTGTGGTACTCCATAAGACACTAATTTCTCTTCAGAATATACATTATTTATTTTAACTTTTTGTTTTCTTTTATATAAGTAATTATTAAACCATCTTAAAACTATATCACTTATACCTATACTCTCCAATTTCTTTAACATTATTTTTCTGTCAATTGTTTCGAAGGCTCTCTTGAAATCCAAGAAAATTGTAAAAGTATCAATAAACATTTAATTAGAAGATGCCAAATCTTTCTATAAATGTGTGATCCTGGAATCTAAGAAGAGTCACTGAGTTTCATCGATGACTTCAGACCATTCAATGACACGCTTGGATTGTTCTGTTCTGATATTTATATTTATTTCAGTGGTGAATTTTGAATTAACTTATTTAAAAAAACACTTAGTGGCACTGTGCCTATTATTTTCAATTGCTAAGACCGAAGTGGTAATTTATGCAGTCCAAAATTGTGCCCTCGCACGACTGGCGCTGTTATAGTGGACAATGGCATTAAGCGTTGACTTTTCCTGTAGAAGACCGGTGTTATAACGAGCAGTCATGCGGATGTGGACGAAGTTGGCCGACTTGCAGCTAGACCACGCGGACGAGACTAGTTCTTGCTTTTTTCCCCAGTTTTTTATTGCTCCGCGTAGGAAATGTTGCCAAATCGACACCGGTCCATAATCTTGGCGCATTAATTGACTCGCGGATCAGAAGTCAACAACCTGAGCAGTCGCCAGCATAGCTGGAGACGTGCGTGAAATGTCTAAGCCACTCGAAACTATCCGAAGCCCACACACAACAGACATTTTATTGTGCGTGAATGTGCGACAGTCAGACATAAAATTGTGTGAATCATCGTGTATTTATGGACATTACCTATTGAGCAATAGTGAACGTTTTTTTACGTATGAGCTTTATAGACGTTGTGTTCCATTACTCTCGATTATATGCCATAGTAGAATCCAGGCTTTTCTTAATTATTATAACACGTTAAAATCCTGTCCCTTTGACGAGGCTGGTTAAGATCGGAATTTTGTATTTTTTTATTCTAAAATTATCGGCAGTATGTGTATACAATACATACGTGATGTATTAAATTATATTTAGACTTAAACCGAAAAGTGTAATGGTTGCATCACATGATAAAAATGCGCAATTAACACGTGTACAGTTTTGACCCACATAGACGCAAATTTATCTATAGGGGAGACTTACTTGCTAAACAGCATTTCGTAATAAGTATTTCGAAGCAATTATGTTTTTTTTTCTAAAAGTTATTAATTAACCTGAAAGCTTAGAAAAATCGTCTAGTTTTATATCGAAGACTTCAGACCCTTAGAGGATTGCCATACATGGCATAATATAATAAATGAAAACTTCAACCATAGTCCAGTCAAATAAGGCGAAATAAAGGCTAAACCTCGGAATGTAAGATAACAAGCTGAAATTTTGCACAGACTTTCGTATTGATGTTCTAAGGACAGGGTGAAAAGTCTCATAAAATATCGTGTCTGCTAATCAAGATATCAAAGGTCAAAGGTCACAAAATTTGTTTTTTTGCAAATATCTCGCATTTTATGCGTCGCACGTCATTAGATGCTTTACAAAACTTGTAAAGCATAAAATTTTCTACAAGTTTGGTTATATTATTTGTTTTGTATCCTTAACCGTTTTTGAGATATAGCGCGAAGAGTGGGAGGCGTACATCCGTTTATAGAATCCAGCGAGTATTTCTACCTGCTTAACTTGGTATAAGCTTTGAAAAAGTAAGCAATCGTGAAAAAAGTGGTCTCGGCAAGTCGTTTGAACCATAATTTTATTACTTTTTTTATTGTATTATTAGGAATTATGAATGAAATATTGCTCGACTAGAAATTTGAGCGAAAAAATTAAAAGAGTTGAATGATGTCCTTACGGAGTATGTACCAGATGATAAGAAGATCATTTCCAAATTAAGAGAAAAATATTTACCTGACATTATAATTACAACGAAGATTGGATCATTCCTTATTTTTTCTTTTCCCGATGCTCAAGCTTGAATTTTATCCATAGCTTGGTATGAAAATAGAAAAAGCACTTCGGAAGAAAAACACTTGCGCGTAGTGGAAGCTTCTGCGGCGATTATTAGAGAAGATATTCGATCTTCTGTTGTTGAGACCAAGTCCTATACGCCCCCGAGTAAAATATTATTGTAGAAATTCCGAAAACTTTATTACATTTTCTGCAAGAAGTTATTATAAAGAACAGAAAAGGAAAGACGGGGCATTTTGAAACGAAATACACAGCTATAAGTCATGCTATAATGACTTCCATACGAAAACGGTCCTTTTCTTCGCAGTTATTAATAGGCCTATCTGTATTTCTTCATAGAAGAAATACAGATAGGCCAAACATCCATAAAGACTTTTGGATGTTTTGTCAAGTTTAGGTTTTTTCGCTTCATATAGTGATACTGTAAAATGTTAAATTTCAGCTGTTTATCACCCACAGCCTCGTAATCAACCATCAGAGTCAAGTGCCTTAGTACAGTATGCAGCGGATAATGCAGAAAAATATTTATACTCTTGATGGCTATAATACTGTTCATATAATGGGAATGATAAAAATAATAACTTCAAAATCTGAAGTTATATCCGATGACCGCATAAAGAAATTTACAACAAAACCAAGTGCAAAGGAGTTAGCAGCACTTTCACATATAACCCTTCTAGTGTATGAAAATCATGTCGTACCCGGATTGAGCAAGAGATTCAAGTTCGAAATTTTAATGATGTAGAAGAACTAACCGAACAAATATTTAATGTAGTTGATTTGTTGTGGATGTACGGAAAGTGGAAAAATATCTCACCGTTGCCAGGGTGGAATGGATTTATTGAACAACTTACAAAAATAATGAGAACTTTGTAACTTCTCGGATTCTGTTTCTTACTTTTATTCATCATCCTGCGAGTAATATGGACACAATTTACAACACATTACAGTGTACTACAAACACTGCCAAGAAACATGAACAAAGAACACGCTTAATAACTTTTGATCAGCCGTTGTACATAACAGCACGTGAAATCGTAGCAGCTTCAGATGCTAACTCAGACGTTCATATGCTTATGTCTTTTATTGGATGCATAGGGTATATAATAAATGGAAGCGGAATCAAGGAAGCTCTCAGTACAATTTATGCTTCGAATTCTGTCGACAAAATGTTGGATGGTCACGCTTTTGCAAGAAGTATCAGAGGCCATACGCTATTAATTTTTGCATTATCGATGATGATTTTTGAAGATATGGAGATTGAAAGTTATAATGCTTTAGATGGGTTCATTCAGCAGATAACTATCTGCGATGTTTCCTATGAAACTGTGGAAAAATGTGCAGGTAGCTCTGGCTCCGTAGTTCACATAGCGTTATCCTATAAACGGATGCGCGCTTCCCACTCCCCGCGCTATATCTCGAAAACCATTAACCGTACGAAGAAATAATTTACAACAAACTTGTAGAAAATTTTATTTTCTATAAGTTTTGTAAAACATCTAATGACATGCAACGCAAAGGAGGCGAGATATTTGCAAAAAAACGATTTTTATGACCTTTGACCTTTAATATCTTGATTAGCAGAAACGATATCTTATGAGACTTTGCACCCTATCTTTAGAACGCCAAAACAAAGGTCTGTGCAAAATTTCAGCTTGTTATCTTTCATTCCGAGGTTAAACCCTTATTTGACTGGACTACCATAAAGTAATTAACTTTCTCGAAACCTATACAACTATAAGATAAATCAACGACGCAATAAAATACAACATAAAATAGTTATTATTAATACATGATTTAGTCGTTAGAGTAACAGATAATATTAAATTAGAACTTATTTAATCCAGCTGTTTATTAAAATCGATCAACAAGTTTAGGTACATTTTTATAGATATTTCATCGGCAAGTGTTTGAGTTTGAAACTGTGATTGCTTCAACTCTCCTAGAGAGGTATTTAAAAAAGTTATCATAACGACGATCCTCACTCAATCATTTTAAATGTGAAAAGGTATAATTTTTTTCGCTGACCGATTTAAAGGTTCTAGAAAAATACTTTCCTTATATCGAGCTCAGATTTTTCAATACTGTTTCATTTATCTTGACAAGTATCATTCCTAGTAACTTATACATTAATTCGTGCTATTTGTAGCATTTGTAGACAGGGGCGTAGCTATGGTATGTGCCGCCCAGGGCGATCCTTACAAATGCCGCCCCCCCATACATTTTTTTCAGGGTCATAAAATCAGCATTTCTTAAAATAATAAATTTGTTATTCGTGGATTTATATATGTTTTAGTGCATTCAGGGTTAAGAACCACACTAGACGATCCCATCGCGAATATGCAGCCCCCAAGCAAGTGCCGCCCGGGGCGGCCCGCCCCCTCCGCCCCACCATAGCTACGCCACTGTTTGTAGATCATTTCCCATTATGTTTCAAAAAATATGCAATACTTATTTGACATATATGTTATTACTTTCATGAGTACACTTACGACACCATTCAATGTTTCAGAAATATTCTTAAAATACATTATAATGACCTTTCAGTAATAGCTCATCCATGTTTAATTTAAAATATTGTAGAATGTTGAGGAAAAGTAAAAGTTAACTATTGTTGTATTTTTTTTAAATTAGTATAGTAAATAACGTCACGTTAAAACTATTCAATCTAAAGTTTATAGTGATGATTCTTCACTTTTGACGAATATTGAAGAAGTCATGATATTATTTATTGATCTGATAGTAAATAGAGATTTTTTTAAATACATTAAATCTTAGATAGAATTTTTTCAACCGAAATAGAAACTAAGGAAATAAATAGAATAATCAAATAAGACTACTTTCGATAAATTTAAGTATGCTTTCTTATCTACTTTTCAATAAAGCTTTAAAGACAAGATGTATCTGAAATAACGATGAAAGCTCTTTTTTCGAGACATTGCTATTAATTAATGGCAGTGGGTGGAACAAATAAAACATCGAAAGTAAGGTAGATGGAATTAAATTAATTTATTGAAGGCTATGAGAGTGAAAAAGATACTTATTTATTCGTAAAACAATGATCCGCAAAATATGATTGAAATATTGTAACATATTGTATTTAAATATATCTTTAAACTATTTTTTTTTGTAATACATAAGTACATTTAAGGCTTCTGCTTGAAATATTTTTCTCAAGCATTTCTAGAGAGAAAGTCAATATTTTATTTTTGGATTTATACAATCTAAAAATTTCCATCAAACATGAATTGAAATGTCATAATATAATGATTATTGTGATGCTAATGATTAATTATTACGATTTTAAGACATGGGTATTGAAAGAAAATTGCTTGTCATATGCTATGGATCATATAAATGCAAATACCTAAATAATTACAGGTATGTAATTGGAAGATTAGATAATAAAAAATCTCTGAAATATTATCGGCAACGTATAAGCCTGTAAGAATAACTGTTAAATATTTAAGCATGCAGTGAAATAACTGTATTTTATAGACCAACCAAATTTTGTTTATACTGTTGCAAATGTATCACGATCATACGAAGGTTTCGATTAGTATTTTTAATTATCGATTTAAAATTCGGAGATTTTTCTTAGCATCCAGATTCAATTTATTATATAAGGAGACGACGATAATTAAAATGATTATATTAAATCTCTCTTTAATTCTTCTCAGCTTCCATTTAATTGATCCAATTGAGTGACGCATTATCAAATAAGTATGTTTATGATATAACTGTGATTCGGATATGATGTGACTCAAAAATCATAGTGAGAATATACAATATAAAAAAATTAAAAATCGACCTCAAATAATGAATATGAATTAAACTACAGTTGTTTGAGATGTATGTATTAATGTATTTCAGGTATAAATTACTTTAGCCCTTTATATATTGTACATACAATAAATAAAAGGAGCGGAACATTGCCTTCAAAAGCACCTACTTTCTAGGTAGCACTTTCACAATAAACATTATTATTCATATATAGAGTTTATATATTAGTGAATGTAACTTATGGTATAAGTCGATGATTAATACCTGAAAGACCTGCTTTCGAATTCCAAATTATTATTATATTTTTATCTTCAGATGCTAAACTTGGATCATTTGTATATTAATAAGTTGAGAATAATGTGTTTTAATTGTAAAACTGGGTGACTAAGAAAAACGCACAAAAGTCATTAAGTATGTTTTATGATTTTATAAACTTATAAGTGCTGTTATGATATTTAATATTGCATCTTAATTTAAAATTTAAATACACAAAGATTCGACAGTAAAATTTTGTTTTATGTATCCTCATCGTTAATAAGCTATATACATATGTATGTATGCTTTTCTATTTTTGACAAAAAAACTGTAGTTAACTCCAAAATAACGACTAAATCTAAGTTAAAATCTCTTATAATTTTATGTAGTATATAAACTTATATATTATGGAAAATATGATGTAATGCAAATATATTCAAGTCTTATATAACTCTTCTACATATTCATAGATCAGAAAAACATGTTTTTCCTCCTGAAGTAATTTTGAATAATGATAAAAACACACTAACCTACAGAGCCAAATGTCAAATCGCATTTATGGCAAAAACTTTTTCACCGTCTATGATATATTATATTTGACTCACTTAGAAAAGTGCAGTTAATATATTCTTCACCTGCTCGTTTTATGATACATCTGCCATTTTAAATTAAAAGGCCCCACGAAACAAAGTTCTATGTTTATGCCAGTCAGCTATTTTATCTTGAATTAAAACATTAAACTGTAGTGTGTTTTTTTTAATAGGCAATATGCATATTATCTGTAGCATTTAATCAATTCTGAGAACTGGAAAATTTTGTGGGGGGCTGATTTATTTGGTCACAAGCCAAGCGATACTCTGGCAACACTGACGTGGCGGCTCAGCAGCGGAATTATTTATTTATAGAGTACAAATTTTGAATTACAAAAACGAGTAAAATCTAGAAACACAAATATCATTAATTACTGTAAGTCTTTCATAAGCTTCAAAGCGCCTAGGAACGATATTATTGTTACTGTTTTCGTATTCATTGTAATTATCCGACGGACCCAAAAATATTAAGCTTTCACTGGAGATGGAGCTAAGCAATACG
This sequence comes from Plectrocnemia conspersa, assembly GCF_051122295.1. Lineage (NCBI taxonomy): Eukaryota > Metazoa > Arthropoda > Insecta > Trichoptera > Polycentropodidae > Plectrocnemia > Plectrocnemia conspersa. The sequence continues at coordinate 2,351,597 of NW_028277169.1, forward strand.
CTATTGCTGCTAAATTTGCTTTATCTCCCATTCATTTAAGTCTTTATTTTATCATAAAATTTAATAATATTTTTTTTATTTAAAATTATTATTATTTACTAGTTACATATTTTTAATTAACCGATTTGAATGCTGCTGTATGAAATATGAAAGTAACAGTGAAAGTGCTTAATTATGAATTGAATATAATGTGTGGTTGTATTAAAATTAATTAAAATTGAATGTAAGCAGAACTAAATTGAAATTATTGAATAGTAAAAGGGATTATGAGAAAAATAGCAAAATGATAATATGTTTAAAATATAATAAATTAAGAACTTGAGAGTATTGATTATATTGTATTATATAATAAAATAAAATAGATTTTATGGAAATTTACTTTATTTAATTTAATCTAAGTATTGCAAAAACGGTTTTATTAGTAAAACGGAACACCACCATAAAACTTTTTTGCAGATTATGCTAAATTACATATCATGAATAAGAACGATTAAGAAAAACCTTTGCAAGTGCCTTGAGAAAGGATAATACGTACATTCAGGATTGCCATCTAAACGGCCGTTCATGATCTTTTTCAAAAATACTATCGTTACGATTGACTTGTGATATAAGTTGCTGGTTATTAGCCAATAAGAGCTGGGTTCTAATCCCATACTATATATATTTAATAATATTACGGAAACTTTTTAATTTCATTATTTGCACTCATTACTCAACAATCATCTTAAATGTCTGCCTATCTTTTGGGTATTTCCCAATCATTTGGAATTTCATTTCCCAATCATGAGATAAAAAAATGATAAGGATCCTACAATTCCGATTAGTTATCGCAGTTTATTTCTGTAATTCAGTAAAATATGTGAAATAATAATCTTAATGCTTTGAGGAATAAAATTATTAACGATTAGTTTGTTTTAATATGAATATGCGCCAATTTTAATATGTAAAAGACTACCGGTCTTTGATATAGTAAAAGCTTTCGACACAGTATGGCATGATTCATATACTAAACAAATACAAAACCCCTGATTGATTAGAAGCTATGTTGCTTCAATAAATAGTGAACACTCGATACCGCGTAAAATTCCAGCTGGGGTTCCTCAGAGAAGTTTATACGAACGATATCGCAAAAATAAATTTATGTTTATATTTAATATATTTAATAGAAAAAACGAGCTATCTATAAAAAATAGAATTTTAATTTATAACATCAGTAATACTAATTTCTCTAAATTACAAGTCATTCAAAATAAAGCTAAACACATTTTTATATTAATCTTTAAAAAATGCATATTCATATTTAAATAGAAACAATTAAAGAACACTGTCATTTTCATACAAAAAAAATATAAAAATAATTCGCGAAACCACAAACTCACTTGTATTGGTGACTATGATAAAAACAACTTTAAATTTAAATACAAACACAAAATGCAATATATCAATATTAATTATCGATTACTTTCTCAAACCCCCCCTCAGAGAATTTCTCTGACACATTCCCACTTCAAGTTCAAGGCATCAGAAATTAAAGAGTTAAGCCCTCGCGATTAGGAATTGCAATAATACCGGTATTACCGAGAGAAAAACAGTCAATACCGGTATTACCGGTATTGATATTATAATTAGTATATTAAATATTTGTTCGAAAAAATAATCTGAGTACCGCTAGCATGATTCACCATGTTTTTTGATTAGCAGAACCAAAGCATTCAAATAACCCATTAACTCTTGTTTCGATATATTTAAAATTTAAATTACAAATTATTTTAATTAAAACACTTATTTAATAATCATAATAATCAATTTGATTATTTTATTTTAATTATTGCACATTAACATTAATTAAATTTGAGCTATATTTTTTTTATAGCACAAATTTATTTATTTATATTAATATTAATATTGCATAACCCTTTTTTAATTATGAATTGATCTGCATTTTTAAATAAATTATGTTATACATATGTGTGTTAAAAACATGAAACTTTTTTTGTGTACTCTCAATGATGTTAGGTAATAAAAATCAATAATATTTAGTTGTTACAACAACATAAAAAATATTTTTCATACTGACTTACAAAAAAAATTATAGTTAATTTCAAAAAAAAAAACACACGTCAGCACATTTTAATTATATTGCTACTACAACCTATCTTAAGTTGCAAACATAAAAAAATAACATGTTTAGAATGTTTAGTATATTAGAATGAAGCATATTCCATGGACTATTTGGGTAAAAATATGTCAAAATTGTAAAAGTATGCAATACCTGCTTTTATTTTCACTTCGCCAGCCATCCCTAACATAAAAAGGACGTGGTCTGTTATGTCACATAACAGAATTACTGGTAATTGCTAGGTAGCGTTAGATTTGCTTGAGATAAAGCAAATATATTCCTTAAATGTTGACACGACACGCATATATAAAAATAGTTTTTAAAAAATTGCGCTGAAATATCGTCCGGTGGATTTTTTTAAATAGGTAGGGTGGACCGATATTTCGGCTCTCTTGGACTAAAATGCGTAATATAATTCTTCTTTGATATTCTACCCTGATAAAACCCATAAGGTTAATGTCCTAGAATGAGCATCATTGTGTAATTTCGTGAACTATTTGGATAAAAATATGTTTGTATGCAATACCTGCTTTTGGTTTCATTTCGCCACGTAAAGGTGGGCGCGGTCATTTATCTGTTACATAACAAAACATAACTGACACGTCACGCATGTATAAAAATACAAAAATATGGGATATGTTGAATTAAATTTTAAAAAATTGCGCCAAAATATCGTCTGTTAATATTTTTTTCATAAGTATTGTGGGCCGATATTTCGGCTCTCTTCAATGAGTATCATTTTATTCTACGCTTTTACTTTCAAACAATTTGGGTATCGTATTTTTTGTAGTTTTAAGTCATCGTTTTTAAAAAAATAAAATGTACGGATTTTAAAAATAAAATAAAGAAAGTAAATTTTTGATCCACTACCGGTATTGCATTCACTAAATTCATACTAACTTTTACCAAAAGGAGGCAGACCATTGAAGTTTGCAAAAGTCGCCGCTTCTCTCTTCGCATGCCCTGATCCAGGTTGAGATGCTGGGTCGCAGTTAGCTCATAAAGATAATAATTTTATGCCAATAAAATAAGGCTGTCAATAGACATAAAAAGGTCCTTCTCGAAACCTTAACAATCGCAATATTCATCAACGACATGCAAAATAACCTTTATTAGAAGCCCTTGTATAAGGTTGATTTAGGTAATGATGTTTAATGTATAAAGGGGGCTTTATAAAATCATAGATTGAGCTAGGAAGCTGAAAGATGATGTCTCGTTTTTTGCAACACATGCTTTAATTAACACGTGTACATAGTTTAGACCCATATAAGTATACATAGGGGAGTCTCCTTTGTTAAACAGTATTATTGATTTATAATGGCTCTCCTCTGAACCATTGCAGTCACAGACTCGTATAAATTGTAAACAATAACTTACACTTGTTCTGTTTGTGAATCATTCACTTCGATTCAGACACATCAGTAACAAAGAGTATGCTAAAAAAAATGCGTCCGAGCACATATCAATATCACCTTTGTTCTTTGATCTTGTTATATGCGTTGCTGGGAAGCAACAGGCGTACGTATTGTGCTTAACAGTCGACTCGTTTTACAAAATACACAAATAAGGTCGAACCGCGATTACGCGATGACCTTTTCCGTCGTAAAATAAAGAGATCCATAGTGATTCATGCACAAATGTCCGTTCCACATGCGGAGAGATGACACAAAAGGCCATAGACGAAGGCTGAAACAGTGAAACGACAAAACCATCCAATAAGACGTAGCCGACGTGTGTGTATGCCTCTGCTCTCTAGCCGAATATAGATTTTTCTCTAAATAGGACAAAAAAATAGGACGTAACTCACACACACACATATCCGAAAGCTTGTTTGCACACTCCGCTCCTCTGTGCCGTAAAGGGAAAATGTATTCAACGCCGCACAAAAGAGAGGGTCTTGCGCGATAAATTATTTTGTAATTATTATTTGTAAGCTTTTGGTACTCAAAAACCAGCATCAGTGCCTAATGTTTCCTTCGTACACAAAATCAATAGATACAAAAATAAATTTTGCTATATTTTATGTTATTATTATCAACCGATCATCGCGATTATGAAGGTATTAAAAATATGTAGCTATGAGCTCGATGTTAGCATTGATCCTTAATCCTGATTTTTTTTTCGTGTTCCTAGTTATTGATTGTAAAATTAAAGTTATGGTTGGACTCGTGTATAAATTAACTCACAAAGGGTTAAAAAATGACGACTCGGGTGAAGATCGATATTATCAATGTTCTGGGGGAAAATTTTTTTTGCTGAAGTTTTATTGTTTATCTATAAAAATCCAATACATCATGAAAATTATCACTATTCGTATAAAAAAAATCGCTCGTTTGCACAATGTGTTTATGCTTAACGTTCCTTAAAAACTACATATTTGCAATTATTTTTCTGCTTATTCTAAGCAAACTGCAAAGCTCTATGTTGAGCTGTACTCGTGGCATACAATAATACATACAATGCATAAAATATGTATATATAAGCCCATGGTAATATTATAGAAAGGCGTTGCTTCTGATAGGTCAGTTTATCGGAAAAGGCAGCTGAAGCCCGTTTATATCGGTAAATTAATAAAGTATCTTGTAATATGGATGTTCATTGAAAATTGATTGAAAAAGTACACAGCAGCACAATATTGGTTCGGAAAGTTGAGTCACTTCTGGAATTTCTGCTATTACAAAGTGTTTTTTCATTAATATATATAATGGTAAAATTATTAGGTAGTACGGGTTTGGCATTTCAGGGACATGACGAAGGTGTAATGTAATTTTATGACATGATAGCTCAATTTGATGAATTCCTTAAAAATCATAAAATAATATAATAATATCGGATCTGGGAATGTGAATTATTTATCTCACTCAACTTATTCAATGGGCAAATAAGTTGCTTCAAAGCTTTATAAGGGATGGATTTTTAAAATTTAAAACCCAGATATGCCCAAGAAATTTTGCTCTTTTCAAATTAAAAAAAAAGCAGCACCACTTCACCAGACGACAAACAAGACTAGATTTAACAATATTCCGGTTTTTATTGTTTATGAGTTATTATTAGACCCTTTTTATGAGTTCATTCACGTTTTGACTCATGTAAAAGTAATAAAAACGTCATAATTGTAAAAAACAGTGGCCTGATTTTAGTGACCTACCCATAGGACAGTAGGCATATCTGGGTTTTAAAGTCACGGTACTGAATATTTGGAACGTCATAAATTTATTTTTATCAAATCTGTACAAATAATATTTAATTATAAGTTCATTTGTAATTTATTTTGGTAAAATTTTTTTGAGCATAATAATATTTTCAGCAGCTTTAAGAAACATAATTTTCTGAAATATGATAAAATGAAAATACAATCTAAGGATATAAAACTAAAAAATCTTTTACAGTTTAAATGAAAGAATAACAGAAGTGTTAATTTAAGTATATTTAGCTACAGAATTAGAACCATTAAAATATGCTCTTAATCTCTTAAATGAATATATGCTTATATTAAAATGTAATGTTATTTTTATCGTAGTTTCTGATACATAGGATTAGTGGTAGCATTGAAATTTTTAGTATGAAAATTATAAATATTTTTTATTGCTTGTATTTATTGTCTATTAAAATATTATTTTACAATAAGTATAAAATGTGTATTAAATACAAATTAAAAAGCTTTATTTCGAATTACTTTTAAATAATTTAAATAAAATAGTATCGTTGGCGTTACTCCACACCGAGCAAACATATGCTAAATTTGTATATGAAGATTAATTTTTTTTGTTAAGTGCGTACTTTTTATTAGATAGTATACCTTGCGTCATTCCATACCATGTAGAAAGCTTTATCAATATCTAACTTTAAAAAGTCTGCTTTTTAATATGAAAATAAACACATATGCTTAATTGATTTATGCAGAAACTGTTCATTAATAATTTTATTATTTTTAAATACGATATATTTTTTTTTAAATATTTTACTAATATTAACGCAGGGAAGTATGTACTCAAAAGATAAGCAAGCGTTAAAGATGTTAAGTAATGAATACGACTTCCAGGAAAGTGTTTAATTGATGTGTTATCTAATCTGTCGATTCTGTGGCTTTTTATTTTTACAGTTTATAATGACACTTCAAATTTTCCTTGAGCTTATTTTATCTATATTTATCTGCGAGTGCTTCTAGTTTGTTTATTAATACATTTACTTTCTTGATAGTTTTAAGATGACTAAAAAAATTATTGAGTTCATGCGACGTAGAAAAATCGTTAGCTCAGCTTTTTCAGCTATGATATTTTTACGGTAGAATTTCTGTGTGTTTATAGCGTATTTTATGAGACAATTTGCTTATACTTAATTATTAATTAAGAAAAAATATTCATAATACAGAAAATGATTTTGACTTGAGAGATTAATAATATAGATTAAAAAATACATACTAAGAAAACATTGAGTGATACTGAAATAATTTTTAGTTTCAAGAAATAGGACACCAATAAATAAAAAACTTATTTATTTTTTCTTATACCGTTGTATACTGATCAGTCAAGGTTGAAATTATTGGATTCGGTGATATCTACAATATATAGCTAATTATAAATTGTTATATAAAATATAATTTACAATCAATAAATGTCACGGTTTGTAAAATTACGCATTTTTATAAATATAAATTTGAGTCTGCTGCCGTTGCTCGAACCCGCGGCACCTGGATTACTAGTCTGAGATTATAAAATTCTCAAAAATACAATTAATTCATTATAAATAAATATGAACGTATTTTAAAAATTAATTATTTATTTATTAATTGGTGTGAATATAAGAGATTCCTTCTGAATAGTATTATATATACTCAATTTGAAAACATTTTCTGTTTTAAACCCACCCCATATGTCTGTTACATGCGGGTGGTTGAGCTTTAAGGGCGTATAAAATCACAGTGTTCGGTCGAGCGCATCAATGGTTTTAAAACATAAACCAACAAACTTGTTTTGCATAAATTCAATTATTAAAATATATTTTATAAAATATTATTATTATAAAACTTATTGTATTAATTCGTTTCATATTTATTTCATTATATATTGTATAATATATATTAATAATAATACATATATTTTTAATAAGACTACGATTTTTCTTACATTGCACAATTCAAACAATTTGTAAAAAAATCTAAATTTAGTTTATAATTAAAATCAGTTTATTTAATTTTTAATATTAAACTTTCATCATTTTATGGTAAATCTTTGGTAACGTTAAATTCAGTTTTATTACACAGTTTGCTTCAAGTTAAAAAATAGCATATAAGTATTATCAAGAAACGTATGGTACAACTGTGCCTTAAAATTAGGCTTGTAGATGACCATTGGCTTTTTTTTATTTGTTGATGATCAACTGAAGTCGTTAGTTGTATCAGAAACACTCACAAAAATAGATTATTTTTTGAGGGTAGTTATATATGTATAATAAAAAAATCTTTATATTATCATTACTGATATTGAATTACGCGTATTTGCGTCGTTGGCTCCTAACATATCATATTTACGTCATCTGCATGTAAGGTTTTGCAATATTTTTTTTAAATTGATGCTTTTCCTTACATATGAACTTGATATGAAAAATTTAAATAAAATGTACAATATATTGATTTTTATACGAGATAATTATTATAACATCTCTTTAAAATTATGAAATAGTTCAGAACCACTTGTCAATATACATATACATATATAGATATAATTTCTATATTTTGCATATTTAACAGTTCGCTTTAAGCGAAAAATAATCCAGGTTTTGTATCAGAGTGATTAAGACCAATTAGCAGATTTCAAGGGTGATGTTGAATGACGTGACAGTGTTCTTTACACAAACACATATGCTGAAAATTGTAAAAAGGGGTGATACAATTTTCACCAAATTTAAAATTAAATACCATAAGTCAAAAATTCCATACAATTTTTTTAATGACATTCGAGTTTAATTTACAGAGCGGTTTAATTAAGCAAACGGCTCAACTCTTTCACTATTTATGCCAAAAGGTTTCATTTTTGTATAATTTAAAATAAACCATGAATGAGTAAATAATAAGTTAGGTATATAGAATTGTTTCTAAAATAAATAACAATCAAGAGATCAGTCGATCTAAAATATGACTTCAGTACATTTGTACTTATCCTATTTTTCTGTTAAGTTATAACTTGATTCTCTTATGATGTATTGGTTCTATTTTTAATAACATTTTTTTAGTATTATTTTTTATTATATCGTACTGCTATATATTACTTTTTTATAATATACATTATTATGCTCTGCACATATGTATATACATATACATATAATACATACAGAATTAATATATAATAAAAAAAGTACGTGATATTCGATTACGCTTATAAATGTGCAACGGCTATTATTGAATAAAAATATATGTATGTATATATAAAGTATATAATGTATATGAGTTAATTCTTAGTAATATATCTCTGTGCTATTTAACGTCTTATCTGCTATATACAATCGAGATATAAAAGGGTTATTTTCACGTGACACGTTTACATTTGATTGGTGACACTTCTTATTCATCAACGTCTAATAAATGTACTCTTTATTTATTTAGTAAGATTGAATTACGCAGTAAGTTTATAACGAGTGTGATAAACCATTGTTCATATGTAACATAATCTATATATGTAGTGTAATAAAAATGAATATGCGCATCAAATAATGAATTGAATTCAGAAGTAGAATGAGCAATCGCAAAATGATGCACAAGCAATTTATTTTATACGCTAGAGGCAATTTTAAAATTAAAACTCACTCATTTTACCATACAACAATGTTAACACAATTCATGTATGAAATTATACTTTGATTTCAATTGTATCGTTAGATTCGCTTCATTAGGTCTAGTGTTTTACACATCGTTGTTAAAATTTCAGTTCTTCTTACTGAGCAATTTTTTTCACTAATTATTTATCATATATCCAGAAGATATCCAACGACTAATAGAATTTATCCAATATGGTTCTCGAATGAGGTAATTACAATTTTTAGAAAGAAACATGTCATACATAAAATCTGGAAACGAACACGAAATTCTCTCATCTATGAAGAATTTCGTACTCTGCGATCGCGTGCAAAATTGATGATTTGACTCATCGTTCATGGTCATCTTTGTTATCAATCAAAACCTTTAGTTTGGTTGATATGGAATATGGATTTAGCAGACTAAAGTCCATTTTTACCTCGGGACCAGATTTTATTCCAGACTACATTCTGAAAGGATGCAAGTCTGGTATTTTACAGCCCCTAAAATTTATATTTAATTTAATTTTGAGATCCTCTTGTTTTCCAGAATTGTGGAAATGTTCAAAAGTCACTCCGATCCATAAAAAGGGTCCCAAATCTCAGATTGACAATTACAGGCCAATAGCTTTGATCTCATCACCTGCAAAATTATTTGAAATTGTTTTGCATAAATACATTTTTAATCATTGCAGGTGTATGCTTCTCGACCAACAACATGGTTTCCGTAAATCTCGATCCACTGTCACTAATCTAATGGTTTTGTCTAACTATGTTTCAAAATCATTGGACTCTGGTGTACAAGTGGACGTCGTATACACAGATTTTGAAAAAGCATTTGATAAAGTTAACCATGCTTTACTTGTAAAAAAGTTATCTAATTTCAAGTTTTCTGAAAATCTCATAAATCTATTCTCAAATTACTTGACCAATAGATATCAATTCGTCAAGTATAATAACTCTTTTTCAGAACGATATAAGACCCCTACTGGAGTACCTCAAGGATCCAATTTGGGTCCATTGTTGTTTTTATTGTTCATTAATGACATAGAAACAGCAATAGAGCATTCAGATTTTTTATTATATGCAGATGACTTGAAAATTTACAAGAAAATGCATTCGATTTCTGATTCCCTCGACCTACAGGAGGATCTCAACTCTATATGGAAATGGGCTTGCTATAACCAATTGCCTTTCAGTGTAAAGAAATGTCACACAATTTCATTTTCAAGGTCGTTAACGCCGGCAAAATATTCATACCATCTAAGTGGATATTTTCTGGAAAGGTTTTCTTCAACTAAGGATTTAGGAGTGACTTTCGAAGAACGTTGGAAATTTAGCCAGCACATTGCAGAGACTCATAGCAAATCCTTAAAAATGCTCGGTTTTATCTTGTGAAATGCACATTACTTCAGGAATACTTTAGTATTGCGCACTCTTTATGATACTCTAGAAACTAGCTCCATCATTTGTATCCCAGGCGTAATGAATCAATGTAATGAGTTGAAGCTGGAAAAAGTACAACGTAAATTTCTTCGATATTTATACTTGAAGGAATACGGGTATTATCCGTTCTTGTTTCCTAGTGCTTTTATTTTAGGAGCCCTGGGATACTCGCAGAAGTGTTTATGTAATTAAACACTTCTGGAAATTGCTCAAGGGCATCGTAGACAATCCTTCAGTGCTCGAGCAGCTTCAAATGTGGGCTCCTGAAGGTGGTTATAGTTCTCGGTCGCGTCCACTATTCTTGCCTGTTAAGTCTAGAGCTGGAACACTTGCCAACTCTTCTCTGGCTAAGTCTATTCATCTGCTCAACTCTGTCCATATAAATATTGACATTTTCTCTTGCACATATGGAGTTTTGGTTCAGTTCGTATGGGACAATGCACACCTGTTGAGGTGATTTGTGTCTGTTGTTTTGTCTTGTTTATATTTGTATGTATTATGATGTATTTGTACTTTTGACTATCGTGACGCATTGGGTTTGCCTGTCAGGTCACGATGGTTATAATTTTAATAAATAAATAAATAAATAAATATAATTTGTTGGAATAGCAAGTACCAACTACGCTATAGGGGGGTTGGTTGTGCTTCTATAACAAATATTTATAATATATATTTAAATTAAGAACACTTATCGGTCATTGTATAATAAAGCTATGGCTCAATTTAAAAATATTTTTTTCTTTGATATAATACTCAAATATAATTCTTAAATTAATAAATTAATATTAATAATGACCCTATTGAATACATGTATTTATAATTTTAGACTCTAGATTATTTTTATTGTAGAAAAATTAAAATTTTCTGTATGCAAATTACTCAATGTTTATTTTTACAGACTCTTTACATTTTTTTCTATTGTTACGATAAATATATAAAGAACCTGTTTATATTTTGACTGAAAAATACCGATTTAACTTAAATATATGTTTTAACCTATTATTAATTCTTATAAAAATACTTTATGGATATTTTTGTACATTGAAATTGTCACGTGGGTCGCTGCGTGACATTTCAAAGAAATTCAATCACATGTTCGCTTTAGCTTATAAAATTAGGCTTTCAATACAGCTAATTTTAAAATTCAGAACCATAATAGGATTTATTAATTAACATTAAAAGATAAAAATATAAATATATTTCGACTTTACTTTATATAAATAAATAGGCAAATAAAATATAAATATAGAGAGCTGTATACAATACACATATTTTTTGATTTTAGGAATTTTCTAGGTTTAGTTTCTTTCAATCTAATTCCCTAAAACTAATATTAATATAAGTATGATTATTTCATAAATTACAAATTTTATTTTTATATGTTATGTGTGTTTTAATACATATTCTTCATAACTTTGCACTAAATTTATCAAAGATATGTAGACGTATTTATTAATAATCTCTATATCCAGAAGATAGTTCTAATACTATTTTTTAAAGATTAAATAGACACATCACACATGGTATGTTTTAGTTTAATATATTGTAGTTTATCAAAGTTAATAAATACGTTACATAAATTAATCTAGTTTCTTTATAAAATTCAATAAATTAAAATAAAACGTAGACTAAATCTAGTTCCAAAATAAAAACGATAAAGAATCAGAATTAACATTTTATTTTATGTTTGTATGTAAGAATGAGTTATAATTTTCTTGGTTTTAAACAATTATATGGTTCTATAATATAAATAGGTATTTCAGGTCCTAAATACAGAACTTTCTGTATTTCGGAATTTTAAAGGCACAACAATAAAAATATGCTTGGATATTGGAACTATTGATTATTTTTAATTTATAATAATGATCAATCTTAATTGAGTATGTTTTCTTATTATATTCTAATATCACGGATGAATATTGTAATGAATTTTTAAAATAAAATTAAGTGATATTTATTGATTTCAAGCTGTGATAGTAATTAATAATAATTAAAATAGATGTCACTAATTTATAGATTTTAATTTCAGTCCTGTGTGTCACGACTTATTTAATAGTTGTTGATTGTTTTGACTTAGTTGCGACACATTACTCTGATAATGTGACACAGCGAAGTAACCTAGATGAATATCTTGATGGAAAATTAAAATAAAATCGAGTGACATCATTGATTCTAAGCTGCAGTGGCGTAGGTAAGGTATGTGCCGCCCAGGGCGATCCTTAAAATTGCCCCCCCCCCATACATTTTTTGCAGAGTCATAAAATCAGCATTTCTTAAAATAATAAAATGGTTATTATTATGCTCTTGTTATTCGTGGATTTATGTGTTTTATGTGTATACCACGCTAGACGATCCCATCGCGAATATGCCACCCACAAGCAAGTGCCGCCCGCCCCCCCCCCCCCCATCATAGCTACGCCACTGCTAAGCTGTAATATATTATTATCATAATTCTTAAATTGTATTATATAAATGCAAACACATTTAGGAATATAATTTATCTACTCGTACCAGGTAGAACTACGTTAAATATCGCTCAAAGTGATACTTAGAAGTCCGTTAATAAACATATTTGTGGAAAACCATATTTCAATTTTCCCGGTTCTCAATTGCCCCATGTGCATCGTTGACGGAAAACAAAAAGAGCAGAGAACATAGATTCGATCCTTGTATTGTAGTTTCCTAAGTGGGTGAAATATTCATCAGAGAGATGATTACTCAAAGAAGTAGCTCTTTGTCAAATGTTTTTTGAAAATCGGTGTAGACTATATAGACCTGGATTTTAAAATCGAGTGATTTTGCCAGCGCCTTCGAAAGACGCAAGAGGTTAGTGACCGTGGAGCGACGCGAACGAAAACCGTGGCAGTGATTGTGGATTATATGTGATAACTTAGCGGGTGGCGAAGGAACGATTTTTTCGATGCACTTTTTGTGGATCGGAGTGACTTTAGTATATCGCCTCGAATCAGGAAACGATGAAACTATGTATATCTAAGAGAAACTATAGCTTTCTTACTTTGTAGTGTATATATTCGTTTTTGCGCACTAATCAACACCGACGTTCACCTGAAATGATAAAATACATTAATTTCATTTCAGCGTATATTATATAAATCTGAAGTTTATTCTCGGAAAAGCTTTTTGAAAATATTTGGTATTTCTCATGAACGATACAATTCAACTTAAGCTTATAAATTAACAGCAAAAGCTAATTAATAAGCTAAAATTGCGGTGCATCACAAGTACCACTTAGATATAACAGAGAAGCTAGAGAAGCATTCACGAGAGCTAATTGCCGTAGTCAATAGCCTGTATTCATTGTATACTTGAATAGCGCTATTATATTAAATTATTTATGAATATTGTGTACTACAATTTAAACGGTGAATCCTTTAAAGTTTTACCAACCCTGGTTTACAATTTTTCAATAATAACCACCATCACGTAATGATAACTTACACTTCATTGGCGGCGATTAAATCAATAATTGTCTAGTGTTATTAAAATGCCAAGTCCACGAAAATCAAACATGACTAACTGACGCCGAAAACGACTGATCGTAATGTATATATTTAGAAATTCCATAATTATGATTTGTTAGTAATAATCCTAGAGATGTAATGCAGAAAACTTCAACTGACATTAATTATTAATTTATTGTAAATTTTTCGTTACAATACATCACAACTAAGTCAACACAATCAATAACTACTCCTGAGGCACCAGACTGAAATCATAGTCTGTAAATTAGTGTCATTTAGTTTATTAGTAATAAACTTATATTCTTAATATTGGATGTAAATAACTATGCCGGATCTAATTCGATTTTATTTTAATTTATTGTATTTTATAAAGAAACCAGATTTATTTATGTAACATATTTATTTACGTGTTAAATTTAATTAATATTTCATGATCTTATTTATAGTAATGTAATTTAAAAAGAATCACATTCCCCTTATTTAATTCCTAAAATTAACCCTAATTGTTTTTTTAACTTAAAAGATTTTATAAATACTTGTAAAGGGTCTATTAGCTTTTTTTATAACGAATATAATACTAATTGTGTATAAATAAATTAAGAATTTAATGAATAATTAAACATCGTTTATACTATTTTGTATTTATGTACATAATTAAGGTTAAAATAGGATACCTAAAATATCTTAATAATGGTTTCATATTATAAACTATATATTGTTTCGAATTAATTGCTGTTTGTAATAGTTATTTTTATAAGATATATTTATGTGCTTAATAAATCCGAAAATTGGTTTAATTGTTAGACAGTATAATCTAATTATAAAATTATATTATTATACAATACCATAAAAGGTAAATTAATTGATGTTTTATTACTATTTATTTATGAATTTTCAAAGCTCTATATGGATTTTAAAATATTATTTCAGGCGACAAAATTCTATGCTATTATTATTATTTTAGGATATTATTAGAACAATTGATAAAAATATTTGCTTTGCTTTTAACTTAAATTATATTTAGAAACGCAAGCCTTAATAATTAGCTGATACCCAAAAATATGCATAGGAAATTTTATCGCCAGCAATAAAACGCTAGCAGTTCACCGTCACGTTAATTGCTCGCATAATTTATTTTACCGTCTAAAAACAATATGTTTATAAAAACAGACGGTACTGCAAATCTAAAAAATAAAATTTAAACTATTAATTAATATTAAATTTAAATTAATTTGCTAGCTGCAATACATTTGTTGTTCAAACCCAAACCTAACCTCATCAAATTAATCCATTTTATACTAAAAAACCAATTTTTAATTTTGTAACTTTTACTAGGCTAGGTTTGGGTTTAAACAGCAAAGGACATTTTGAAAATGTTACAGTGAAGTATGAATATAATTTTGCTAACTAGACCAGTTCATATTCATTAAACATTTGATTCATAATTTCACTGGGCGGATGGTAAAAATTATACCTAAAGAAAAACCTTATTTTCATTTTAAAATAACTAATAAATTGCCTGGTGATAAAATATACTAGCGATCAAAATATATGATTTAATATATTATCATAAGCTATTAATTCATATTTATATATGGATATTATAATATTATTTTAAGAACCGAAAATAAATATGTTGTTTAATGAACGATTTTTTTATCACTGGCTGTCAAATACAAACTACGTGTCCAATGTGGCAGATAATTATATGTACTCAACTGATTTTGAAAAAATAGTACACCTCGAATATATATTTAATATTTATTATAAATCTTTCGTTGCAGCGAAAGCGTTAGAACAGACTAAAATAAAAATCTGTAAATCAGTTACATTTATTTTATTATTTATAAAATATTTTTACAGTTATCAATAGAAGTTCATATGGAATAGATCTTTCAGTTTTGAATCACCGATTTATATAACTATTATAAGTGTTGGTATTTTATAGAAGTAACATAATATTTCTGTTCTAAATTGCATAATTGCACACAAAGTAAAAACATTTTTCGCACCAGGAGCGTGCCAAAGGATTGAATTTTTGCTCGAATTAAACTAGTGATTGGTCAAAGCTGTTGAAGATCAAACAAATCAAATGCCTGGTTGGAAGAGCACTCAATTTTCAGCGGCGTTTCGGATACACTTCACAGCAAAATTGGACGAAATTTCAATTGACTTTGCCACTTCAGACTAGAATTCGGCAAATGTACCTACCTGCAGTTTATCGATTATTGGTAAACGCTAACATCGTGTTGCATAATGTAAAAATAAATTATATAAATAATATTATTACACAACATTAACACGCTATATGTCAACATGCGGTTCGCCAATTTTATTCTCAAATTAGCTCTCCAACACAAACACAAAGTCAAATGCAATTAGATGAAAACTAAAGTAACTTATAATGAATGGATCGTAGTTATCAAAGATGGTAGTTTTTTGTGAAATAATATCGTGTGTCTGCCAAACTTCGTGGTACAACCAGTTAATGTTAAAGTTTATCATAAATACAAGCTCTTAATGCAAGAATTTATGGTTAATAAACCCTCTTCGTAATACTTTTTTTGTATGTATATAATGTAAAATAACTTGATTAACCTTTCTCTTACAGTACGAAAAAACGCTGAAATTGCACTTCAACTATGAAAAAAATAAATTAGTGCTAAATTCGACTCATAAATGAATTAGTTCAATTATCTAATAATGAAATAAGATACAATTTTTTTTTTCGTCTTTTATACTATTTTTTATCAAATAAAACCGTTACGTTTATTTCATATTTATATTTAATATAGAATACTCTTATCATACATTCGCATTTATTGACAATAACATACACACATAATTGAAGCAAAAAAGCAATAATATATAATCAATCCAGTTGAAAAATCAACAAAGCGAAACGATATGGAATTTAACATAAATAAAAGTATTATTGTATATATTACTATATGTTTCCATTGACAAGTAATGAAATTGAAATTGAATATTATTCAAAGTCAAACCTCATTACTTTCTATGATACATGTGATATAAATAATATCAATTTATTACAAGTTTAATATAAAACGAGATAAGTTTTTACGATTAAATTATATTTATTAAAAAAGTTTTGCAATATAATAAATATTTAAAATATAATAAAGATTTGGATGAACAAAATAGTAACACCTCAAGAATTTTGAAACAGGAATTAATATCGATTAGCACAACACAAAAATTCACGTAAGACACGTCTAGTAAAAGTATAATTTCTAGATGTTTCCTTTATAATTATCAGACGGTCGCTTACATGTTAAATTTTCATATAGGTAGTATCAGAGGCGGAGCTAAGCAATAACACAATTAATTCTAAGTTTGCCATATCTTCCATTCATTCATTCTGTATGAATTATATATTTATTTATTGAAAATATTTCGTTGCAACATGACAGGCGTTAGCTCCTACATTAACATTGTAATTAATTAATTACAATTATTATTACAGGTATATATTTTAAATATTTATATGTCTGTGTCGATTTGGCGTTAGCCAAATATATCATACGGGTGCATTGCGTCTTGTGTTGCTTGAATCCGGCAACAATTAAATTTGTATAATAGCTGCTATTATTATAGAATTTTTATACCATATAAATAATTACATATTATATTTTTTTATATGTTTAGAAGCATTCCTTTTACTATAGAAAATACATTTCCTGAAATGTTTAATTTGTGATAGTATGAATCGTATTCGCTATGTTTTGGATGCTACATTAACTATGAGTTGTTCAGTTGAGTTGAAGAGTTGTGAGATATGACCGTTGTAGTGATCTTATTGCTTCGCATTCCGCTGTGACGTTAAAGCTTTTCGCGATATTTTGTTCTCATTTTATTACTTCTGAATATTCACCATGTCACTGTCAAAGTCAGAAAAAAATACTCTTTATCTAAAATGAGGCTGTAACTAAAGTCAGTTCATAAGTAGCTAACCAATAAAATAAAGCCACTTATTAATGGTAAATTAATAATGTTGTGTATGAAGTTACAGTTTTATTTCAATATATACAGTTGCTAGAAGTGTTGAGCACATTGTGAGTAACATCAATAGGCAATTTAATATCAAAGCAAATATTAAAAAAACATATGTTTGCCTTTACTCACTCGTTCCTAAACTTGTTCAACTTCAGGTTTTAATAGCAAATATTTTGTATAAATTAATTCTTAGGTAAACATAATCAAACAATTAGTTATTTTGTCACAGATATTATAACGAATTAAACTTTCAACAATAGTATAAAACAGTGTCACAAACATGTGTGTTTCTCACGGTGTCAAAAAATTTAAAATAAGTGAAATCTATACTTCCACATTTTTTGTATTTTCTTTAAAAACAGACAAATTTGGAAGAAGTAGCCTTTTTTATTTTTGCAGATCATTTCGATCTGACCCATTGGAAAAAAGTTTGCCAACACCTGTAATAAACGATGTAACATCAAGGTCATATTTTAACCCACTTTTTAAGTATTTAATAATTAATATTAGTAATAAAATTGCTTTTAAAATAATTAAGTAAATGCTATGTACATTATTTATATACTTTCACTATTTCAATATTTGTATGATGTTTAACTATGATAAAATAATTGGATATACGTTTATAAATGTGACATATACATACGTATCTTTTAATCTGAAAAGTTGTAGCAAGGTCGTGTATTCCAAAGGAAAATTCGATGAGTAAACACGATAAAAATAATATTAAAAACCTTGATTAAATATGCTTTCGATTATATTATATAACTATATTATTATAAATTTTTATGATTATTTATATAAAATATAATTGGGCTCTTCAGTTGTCGATACAATCTGGGCATGTTGGAACGCGTCAGTAAGGGTGTGATTTTAAAGAAGAACAAAAAATAACTCTTGTTTATATTTATCATACATGATACGGTCATATTTAAACTTTAACTTTCTGAAGGTGTAGCTAAGCGCTATCACGATTGGCTCTTGATTTGTCTTCTTTCCCATTACTTCAAGCAATCTAGAAAGAGCATCATATAATAAATGAGGCTTGGTCACATCGTTGAAATTAATTACTCGATCGTAATCTAGAAATTGAAGACCAAATCCACTCCAGTTACCTCGAAAGTATCAGTTGTAATCAATCAAGATCGTCATTGAGATTTGTGTATTGCCATGACCAAGGCAAAACGAATTGTAATTTAATTATAATATCTTATGATTTTTTTCTTTCTTACTACGTATTATTTGTTTTATATATTGTAATAATACAATGATTTACTAATTTTTTGTCTATTAGGTTACTATAGTCTTAATTTAATTTAAATAAATTATTAATAATTTTTAATTATTTTTTAATTGCTTATATATTTATAGAATAAGTATGTCATCTATTTTCTCGGCTCTTAATTTGGTTGTTAAAAATTTTTAAACTTTATAGATGGAAATGAACATACAATGCCCGCCTTCTCTGTTTATTATATTTTAAATAAAACCCTCTCTTTATGAGCTCCAATCGTTATAAAAATAGTGTTTTATGGCAATACCGCGAACCGAGATGCGTTAAAAATTTATGAGTAAGTTCGACCCGAAGATCCTTTTCCCCTCGCACATATGCATATTAAATTTTACAACTTCTTGAAGTGTGAGCTTCGTTCGTGCATTGATGTGCTAACATTGTAATATGAATTTACTGTTCTCACACGGTTTGCGTGTAAAATGGATATAAATCAATCATGTCCGATGGTGAAGCTACATAGGGTAATCGGAAAGTAAAGATACAAATTAATGTTTATTACTGTCATTTTGAGTACATGAAGAAACTATTGTAACTATCGAAGAAAGAGTCAAAAAGAAACTTGGGAACTGGTCTGACAATCGATCGTTACTTGGCATAGTACCGATTAGTGCGAATTTGGCTAAATCGTCTATTCCAAGTCGGAAGCATAGTGGTATCCCAACCTTTTTGTACCCAAGAGCACATTTTAAAATATCGGTAGGGTGGCGGGCACCACCTATTTTTCAAAGCAAATTAATAGTAGCTAAAAAGTAATACACAAAAAAATAAGCCACGCTCAAAAAGCAATGGTTATGTTTATTTTCTATAAAATGTGATTGCTTCATACATATAAAATAAACGCTATATAAAAATTATAATATCATTCTCAAAGTCAGTGTGATTTTTGCCATTGCAATTCATTGGCCAGTGCCCCATAGTTAGTAATTTGTTAGTAAACAATTTTGATTTTATTAAATTCATATTTGATAAAATGATTATAAATGATATTAAAGATTTTACCATAATATTATTCTAAAAGTCCAAAATTTCTAGCTCTAGTTCTTCTGCCTACATTTGAACAAGCTCTGCAATGTATGTAACTACTTCCATTATATTTATTTGGCAAGTAAAAGGATTGATAAAAAGGAGACAATTGTCTCGATGATAATAAACGGCTGTTTAACAAATAATGAAACGTTGAATTCACAGCTACCTGTCATTTCCTTCATATTTAGGAAATGCACGAAAAGCTTCATCTTCAAATGTGATTAGGGTTATTCGATTCCGGGTACCCCGACTTGGACCCGTCGGGTTTTAGGTTAAAATACCCGGACCCGATACCCGGTCTAAGACCGGACAGGTCCGATTCTTTTTTTCATACAATAATTTTCTAATACGAATATCGCCCATTGACTTGTTTCAAAGACTTGAGAATATATGTGTATTGCAGTAAGTAAGAACCTAAAAGTATTTTTTTCTGTAAACACGCAAATCTCGCAGATTTTAGTAAAATTTCTCTAAACAATGATAGTTTGCTAAAATTGTGATTACTTGTCTATTTTAAAGACATTTTTACAGAAAGTTTTGTGCAGAAAAGTACTTTGTTCAATTTTACAGACAAAATTCTCAACCCTACAAAGCGTTGGTATTCTAAAGGTTAAAAATTATATTATTAATAACTTAAATATAAAAAAAATGTTTATTAAAATTAGCCCAAAAGACGTGGGACTATTTCACGCAACGCACGGATTCAGAAAATTGCTGTAAATGTAATTTATACTCATCAATAAGAATCAAGAAGTATGAAAATATATCATCAATGATTAAACATTTAAAAAGTGAGCATGGAATAACTTTACAAACTCAAGAAAACAAAACTGAAGGAAAAACGAGCTGCGTATGTATGGTGGGTCGATCGATTCATAACACTAAACGTGTTTTGGAAAAAAAACTTTTTTTTTTAATTTTAATTTTTTTTAAACAGTATCATAAGTATATTCGAAAGCTCTATTTCGTATCAAAAATTCAAGTCTATATCTTTGAAAGGAACCAAATACGAGCGTTAACTATATGCCGAGTCGCATAAAAGTTCGTTCGGGGGCCCGGTCAATATACCGTAAGATTCGTTTTTTATTAAAAAAAAAATAATTAAAAATTGTTTTTAAATGCAAATTAAGTTTCTAAACACTTTTTGCATACGACATTTTTTAATAGGATTTCATTTTGCAAAGTTATGACACTTTAAATTTTTACATTGGCCTCCATTTTGTAAAAAAAAATTATATATTTTTTTCATACAAAACGTATAGGAGGTGCACGGTAGTTCTATACGATACTAAAAATGTAATTTTTAATCTTCAAAACCAAGCAGTTAAGAGCATTAACTCTTCTGAAAGTTTCAAAATGGCTAGTATGGGGGTAAAAAACTATTTTTTTTATATTTTATTTGGATGTATTTTAGGCTTCTAAACGTTTCATGTTTAGCGAACTTTTTGTTAAAATTTAAACCTACTGAGTTATGAGTGATTGAATTTTTATACTTGTCGCCATTTTGCAAAAAATTGACACATTGGATTTTGCTAACAAACATACACAGGGTTCTTAAGAATTCTATACTGTCACAAAAATTTTAATTTAAATATGTATAAATAAGCTCACACTGACCTTAACTATATTGCAAATCTTATGAGCGTATGTATGGTGGGTCGATCGACTCATAACACTAAACGTGTTTTAGAAAAAAAAAACTTTTTTTTTAAATTTTCAATTTTTTTAAACGGTATCATAAGTATATTAAAATCTTTATTTTGCATCAAAAATTCAAGTCTATATCTTTAAAAGGAACCAAATACTAGCGTTGACTATATGCCAAGTCGCATAAAAGCTCGTATGGGGGCCCGGTCAATTTACCATAAGACTCGTTTTTTTAAAAAA
Organism: Plectrocnemia conspersa; assembly: GCF_051122295.1. NCBI lineage: Eukaryota > Metazoa > Arthropoda > Insecta > Trichoptera > Polycentropodidae > Plectrocnemia > Plectrocnemia conspersa. The sequence continues at coordinate 2,373,657 of NW_028277169.1, forward strand.
AAAAATAATTTAAAATTTTTTTTAAATGCAAATTAAGCTTTTGAACACTTTTTGCATATGACATTTATGCCTTTAAAGAAAGTTCTTAAGTTTGTGTAGTAATTATTAAAAAAAATATTTCAATAAGAAAATGTTAAAACTAGTACGGCTGCAGAACAACATTTATTTGAAACTGATTTAGATGATATAGAAGATGATATCCAGACAGAACAGTTATTGACAATAGAAGAAGTACTCAATCAAATATTTTAAAAAAGCAGACAATATTATGCCAAATTCAGAAGATTAGTTTGTACATTAAAAAAGAATTAATTTTCAGATAAAAAAGAGTACTGAATATTTACAAAAATTATACTTGAATATTTGCAAAAAATATGCCTTAACGACAATAAAACTATGAATAAAAATAAATAATTTACTGAATGTATACGGACCCGACGGGTCCAAGTTTTTTAGAGCCAGACCCGTCGGGTTCAAAAAACTCGGATTTTCCCAAACCCTAGATGTGATATCCACAAAAGCAGTTTTGATTTAAATGAGCTTACAGTGCTGTTTGTCTTTTCCTCGCAACCCCAATTTTCTCAATTTTCCAATTCAGAAAACCCAAATGCACCAGCCATAAAAATTTTAATTTATGGCGTTGAGATATTTATTCTTTCAAATCAAAGAATTAGAGCTATTATATCGTTATATTCGAATTCCCATTAATTGATGCACTCCAATAAAATGTCATCAGAAGTCAGTGCCATGTTGTAACTTCTTAACTTCTTAACTTTCAGTCTTATTCTCTTTCATTTCTGGTTGAATGAGACTGGAAGTATTATACGCGTCACTACATTTGGTAGAATTTTCCTCCACGATCGAAAAGATATGACAAAACAAGGACGAAAGCTAAGGAGGCAACGAATGAATATAAAAAACTTACCCAAACAAATTAAATGATATTTTTGCGGACGCATAGAAATCGGTCCGCGGGCACAGAGATGGTAATCCCTGATCTAATACGTTTCTTATATCTGGAAATAAAGTATACCGTATATTTTTTAGGCACAATAAATAATTTAAAAATACTGCAAGAAAATGAGTATATTGTACAATTTTAACAATACTTTTATGTGCGATTAGAAAATTTTTTTTTTATCTTTTGCAATAACTCTATTTTTATAAATGAGTAATCATAATCAAGTTCACATTTCGCAGTTACGCGTAAATTGATACTTCTGATTATTTCGACAAAAATATATCACGTAATGCGATACTAGCATATGTGTATATAATAACACCAAAAATCGATTTTGTAAACAAAACACACTTTATTTAAAAAACATTACGAGTTATGACCCTTAATTGCTTTTCCGCCATTGAACCGTATTTTGAACCGCGGCTTATTCAAAGATCAACTTGAGACATGTACACACCTGGTGCATAAATCAAATGTTTATTATACACGATACTTAGGACGAATCGTGTTAAAACAAACAGTCGGTCTTTTTTAAGCACTGCTGCGTAAGTCGACTATTAAAGGGTTAATAAATTTTGCTTTGAAAAATATATTTCTATACTCGGTTATGATCCACACTTTCTGTTATCGTTACATAAACATACTAAGAAAGACGTGATATATAATATTATAAATAACTCGATAGATTATGAGTATGCAGCACTTTGTGGGTTCTCATTAAATTTACAAAAGCTTTGCGTCCCATAATTTATACGTGTGCACGATAATTTACGTCGTCACGTACACCATTTCAAAACACATGTCCCTGTTACGTTATTATGTCGTCGAACCAATTTTAAGTAATATTCTGCGAGGACACGCTATTCACTGATTCCTTTGTCTCTAAGCATACGTATGAATGTTTAGAACGAAATTGTAATACGTATTAATATACAGTCAAATGTATACATGCATACACAAGAGCACAAGTAATGCTTAAAAATTATACACATGTACACAAAATTTAAATAATTTCTTTCAAGAATTGATTTCTCCATATGTCTTTCTCCATATTTTATGTATATTGTACTTCATATTATTTTTTATTTGTGTACTACTGGCTTAATTATGGGCGTAGGCTTATCCTTATTTCTTTACATTCTTAATTAACATAACATTGTACATACGTCTGCTTTGTTATTATCATATAACACTCTGTACAATACGGTCTGTCAGGACACCGATAATATCGATCCTCGTAGCTAGTAACGATAACAATAATTTTATTTCATATTTTTTATTCTTGAAAACAAAAAAAAATAACTTACAAATACAAATTGTATTAAAATTACTACTGTAACGGTTGTTGCACATTTTCCAAAAAATTGCATTGTTTTTGAAAAATGCCCATAAATTATAAACTAGTAATTTTAAAACAAAGGTTTCAGAGATATTTCTTTATAACCCGAGGTATTTAAATATAAAAAAAATCGATGGCAACATAGTCTAAATTTTGATAAAAATACATATTTCTTATTTATTTTTTAAAAACGGCTTGGTGCATCTTTTTAATTTATATTTTTCAATTAATTAATTTATCAATGGTTCCTAATCGGTGGGTTGCATTTAAACTTTTTGTAGTTTTTATGCAAGAGCTGTGAAAACAATTTAAAACAAAAATTTCAGAGATATTTCTATATAACCCGATGTATTCAACTATAAAAAAATCGGTGGTTCTCAATCTGTGTTTTTTTAAATTGCTTTGTATTTTTTTTAAATGACAACATAGTCTAAATTTAGATAAAAATACATATTCCTTATTTATTTTTTACAAACGGTTAGGTGCATCTTTTTAATTTATATTTTTCAATAAATTAATTTATCAATGGTTCCTAATCGGTGGGTTGCATTTAAACTTTTTGGAATTTTTACGCAAAAGCTTCCGTATCCGTATTCGTAATTGATGCATTTAAATTAATTACTTTAACGATGGTTCTCAATCTATGTTGTTTTGGAATATTTTTGGTGAAACTCTCAAAATAGTATAAAGTTTGATACAGCAAAGTATCTTTCATTTATTATGAAACGTGCTTAAATTCGCGAAATATTACAAAAAAAAACATGTTTTAGATAAAACTTAATTTTAAAAACATGTCACAGTTGTGTTTATTATTATTAGCAAAACTTTTTAAAAATTGTTCTGTCTATTTTACCACTATTTACTAATTTAGCATTGTGAATCATTGAGATCATTTGAATATTCCAATTTTTTTGTGTCTCCAAATCTGCAGCAGTATTTCTTTTGTGGCATGTATTATATATATATATTTATAATTTATTTTTTATAAAATTTGGTAATCCTCGATTGGCTCTAATTGTTCCACAAAAACTAACTTTCTTAGCTAATAAAGTTGATGCTAATTTTACGCTGTTATAAAAATTATCAGCATAAAGGTGGTGCCACTTGTTTAAATATGGATCCATAACTTTTAAAGTTGTATTTTCTAAATTGGTGCCATTTCCTGCATACAAACTAAAATTGCATATATATCCGGTTTATGATTCATAAACTATGCTATTTAAAATACCATATTTTATAATATTGCTGGGATTGCCTTCGTCCAACGACTCCGTTCCTTAATGAAAACAGTTGTATATTGTCAAATAATAAACACATGTTTTGGGGTCAGTCACCGTTTTTATGAGCCAAGGAACAAGATCAAGGGCAGCAATAGTACAAAAAAATCAGGGCCACGTGTTATATATGATTTTGATTTAGTTAAATGAATAGAAGTGTAGACCCAAGATAGCTATAAAAAAATACGAGGTCAAGGGTCGGGTGAACTTCTCACCAAAAACCCCACAAAGATTATTTTTTTGCTGCTTTTCTGCTGTCCTGCCTTTCCCCTCTATGATCTACCACACATAAAATTGACTGAACTTGAACGTGAATTTCGACCTATACATTGCAAATGCCCACGTTAGTATCGCCTCTATGTACTTACTTAACTATGAAGGACATTAGTATTGAGATATCGACGTTACAATATCATACACGGGAATAAATAATATACTCTAAACTTCTAAAGAATTGGTTTCACGTGAAAATATGACCTACTATTTATGACATCTCAATTTGAAAAAAAATTTGATTATCAAAATAATTTAAATAAAAATAGTAAAAAAAAATTGTTTTGTTTGTTTTCGTGTAGGGATGTTCGAATTTCACGATTTTATTTAAAAGTTTTCATTATTACTAATATCCTTACATTGGCATCTGTGAGCAAACTCTAAAAATAATATTGCTCTGACCGATTTTTTTACGTTCAAAGTTCAACGTACGCAAAGTCGTGTATACGAGTCATCCGCGTTTCTTCAAAGAAATTTTAAAGACTCGCATACGAGTCATCCGTGGCGAATGTGACTTAATGCTTTGAGTGGCGATGACCAATTTATTAAAAACAAAATGTATGACAAATCATCTTAATTCAATTTCACGATGGCACGATTTGACCTTGACTGGAAATTCACTATATGGCAACACTGAGCAGCAAAGAAAACGCGACTAATTATCAGATAAATATTATGAGAAGATATTTTTAATGTCTAATTAAAATATTTCGCATAAAATATGATTTGATGCATTAAAGGGGTTAACTCGTACCTATTATTATTATTTATTCAATTAATTATAAAAAAAAAAATTAAAAAATATACGAAGCGCCATTTTTGTCATGAGGCCCGGAATCATTGTTTTCCCATTGCCCCGATTATGGGCATGATTTTAGATTATTTTCACTAAGCAAATAAAGGCACAATTGTGCTATAAATAATGCAGCGGTACAAAATAGCACCTGCGCTGTTGTATTATACAAAGACAAGAAATAATACACTACTGTGTTTTTAAAAATGGTTAGTTTGTGGTGATATTATAAAGTAACAATTTAAAAATATTTCACTATAAATATAAACGATTAGTATTTACAGAAAAAATATTTTTAATGTGTATTTATGTGTTGCAATTTCTTTTTAATTCATATATAAATCAGCGGTCAGCAACCTTTGAGACCTCATGGACCACAAAACACAAAATGTATCTCGTGGATTTTTTCACATAAACACACACCTAGTACTTAGCTTGTTTTTGCACTCCAATCTATTATAATTATGATATGGTAATTATATAATAATGATATTATAATAAAAAAAATCACAGATATATTCATTATGAAAAATGCAAAAAAAAAACATTTTATATTTGGTGTTCTGTCAATGATTTTTGTTAAAAAATTACATTTGTATGTGTCAAGCCGTTTATTTTTGTTCATAATTGATGTTTGTGCAAAAAAATTAGTCACGTTCAAATAAAATTGTATAAGTCATTTTTACCATACCTGCGTCCGAAGGATCGAGTCGTCTGCAAAAGCGGACTGAACTCTGGATTCTGAACGTTGACGAGAAGAGAGAAGCGGCTGCTTCTTTAATCACGTCATCTCTTGGTTCAAGTTCACAAGTGCTTTCGCGTGTCCAAATCGGAGAGTCGGATGTCTCAAATATAGTTTTTGATTTTAAACACATGGTCAGCCTGAGAGAAGTGTACGGCTCATTCTGGCTGTCATTACATATTATGCCATTATATTTAGAGTCAGTTACGAGAAGCTGGTCCGGTTCGAATACCTTAATTTTAATATTTTATGATATTTTTTTTTAATCTAAAAATGTATTATTCTATGTTTTTTGTGTGAATTGTAATAATAATATGTATTGTTATTTTTTTAATATCATGACGCATTGGTGTAACCTGTTAGTTTACGTTTAATTTATTTTTAATAAATAAAATTATCAGTGTGCTAATTTAACTTCGATGTATTGAGTTTCGAATCCCTTTGCTAACAATAATTGAAAAGCATTTTTTATTTGCAAAATGCTATCAAATAAATCAGCAAATAGCTATTGTCAGAATGTCACAAGCCATAAATCATCCCAAATATGTAGACAACGAGCACATAATTTCAAAATTGTTTATCTTTGGCTCTTTCCGGACTAAGCCGAATAGTAATTTCGAAAAAATTGTATAATAGATCAAAATCAAGAAACTTTTATTCGTCGATCACATACTTAAAAGTTTTTAATGACATTAAACATTGCTTTTATGACCATTGCTATTTTACGTCTTGGGGCGTAGAAATGGGTACCTACACACGATATCGTAAATTGCATGTCGGAGCCCTTTTTTACGGTCCCGTAAATAGTCGAAGGTCGAAACGATGACGCATAGGGTGTATGCGTCATTCTGGCGTGGAAAACAACGCAGACGACAGAAAAACTACGTCGCTAAATAGAGATAAATCAATTGGGCAACGAAAAAGTTCCTGCAGGGGCGCGTAATCTTTGGTAATGACACGAAGTTCTAAATGTCGATTTTACAGACATTTCAGGTAAAATATGAACTATCGTGGATTGCAAAAGCGGTACGATATAATCATCTAGAGCTCGTACAATTTAACTTTTAGTGATTGGAAATTTCCATTCAAGAGAACGGAAATTAGAAATATTCCCGTTGATTATTACAGCCGGAGAGATGCACGTATGGTAAGAGAGATCTTTGAAGATTGATTCAAAACCAAGTGGGTTCCTAAACTAAGAGATTTTAAAAATAAATGGTCCGAGTAAACACCCCTAAAGAACACCAGCCAAAAATTTATGCGGTTTTGTGTGTCCATTATTTAAAAAAATAACATAGTTTTTACTTATATATGTATGTATAACTTGCTAATCAAACAATCATGCCATTCTGTGTCGAAAGCTTTGTCTATATCTAACATTAAAAGACCAGTACTTTTTTTATTTTAAAATTGGCGCTTATGTGCTTTCTCAAACTATATATTTAATCAGAATTTAATATTAGGATTATGTTTTTAAAATATATTACTAAATGTCCAATGGCAATTATAAAATCCTTATCAGCGGTGCTTCTAAAATGCAGAAAAATACTTTAAAAGCGTTTAATTGATTTGTTATTTAATCTGTTGATTCCTTGGCGTTTTTAATTTTATTTTGATACTTCAAACTCTTACTGCTAATTGATCTAGTCACTTTATTATTAGTTTTAAAAAATCAGTGAGTTCATACGATATAGAAAAAGGATCTCTGCCTTTTCCTCGTCTGTATTATAGAAGCGTATACATGTGTATTTATATAAGCGTATACATCATTCATTTCCGACGGGAAATGTTATTTTTCTGATACTATATATGGGCTGAAGTAACTCGTTATTAGATAATTTTTATTACCTAATATTATTTACGACCCAATTGAATTTTAATACTAATGAGAATAGGAAAATCTAGGTAAACTTAATCTTTGATGATCGATCGGAATTAAAATTATCTATAATAATAATCTTTCAAGTCAATACTTGACGACTATTCGTATATCGTGCTGATTAAGTTCATCAAGAACTTTTACCAGTTACTACCGACATAAGTTCGAACTCGCACCAAAAAGAGCTACGCCATATTTCGACCGACACTAAAAAAAACACGAAGAAACAGGCGCTCTTCTCCTTGCGTCATTCCTGATATATGTAATATTATTGCACATTTAATACTTTAATTATTTTCCTAGCAACCTAATCAAAAATTATCATTATATAAATATAGTTATTTTATCTTTGCTTATTATAATTATTATTAAAACAACAATATCATATTTATATAATACATTTTTAACGAAATAATATTATCAGTTTATGTAATATCTGATATTGATAAAAAAAAACAATAGCTATATCTTTTTATTAATTTGATAATTATTTACATAAATTTTTTTTGCGAGTTTGTTTATTATTATATTATGTCATGTATTATATATATCTATAGCTCTTGAACAAATTATTATTGATGTATAGTTAATAAAAATGAGATATTTATTTTTTCAAAGAAACCTTTATGAGAGAATATTGAATGCTTCGGTTTTGAAGATTTCCACGAATTCATTAAGATCATATTAAAATTATTGAATTTATTGCGTAAATCAGTTTTTTTACTGATGCTTTCAAAGCTTCTCATTAGCCCTTAAATTTCTATAGACATATTATAGCATTCACTAAAATATACATATACATATATATAATCTTAAATACATATACTATGCTAAAAAATTATATTAATACAAATAGTACTTAAACTTAATGCTTCAAGATTCAATACATATATTTGATCCTTTAAATAACTTTCAACGTAAATTTAGTACTACATGCTAATTAATATTATAAAAAAAGTAATTTAATTAGATTAAAAGTGACAATGAGTTTTAATACTTATGTTTCGTTAAATGTTTCGTTAAATAAATAAATAATACATTGCGATATTAAATCGGCCCAAAGAAAGGCATTTACATATTTTTGTGATTTATTTATTGATATAATGAATGCAAGTTAGAATTCAATGGGATTTTTATCTGCCTCAATCGCAAATTGATTGCTTTTATAATCAACTGAGTACTTATTATTTTTAGTATTAAATTTCAGTGCATGTGTCTCTCTGGTAGCCTTTGTAATAAAATATCCATTATATTACAAAGTTGACAATAATAAAATATATTTTTAAGGGCTTCACCACAAAAGCAATTTAGTAACTTATAACCGCGAATTTTATACCTTCAAAAACAACCTTTGCTTTTATTTGAAACGCTACCTATTAAATGCAAAACTTGAAAGAATGGTCCATTCTTAGAAGTATATGATATATAGCCATATAATACAAGATGAGCCATTAGTTTTTGCAATTTAGAAAATTTAATAAAAATAATTACAGGCCATACAATCTTTATAAAGCTATGACGAATAAAAAATCAGTAGAATTTGCAAGCATATAATTTTTAGTAACACTGTACAGTCCGTTTAAATATGTATTTGGTCAAAAGGTGACATTTTTTCACGCTACAAAAATAATTATAAATGTATAGATAAAAATATAAATCTTTGTTACATTCGCACGATATTTTACAAGCTACTTTTAACGAACTGTCTGCGAAGTTTTGCTATCACGCAAAAACGCGTGAACGGACAATAATGTGTAATTGTGACTTTCGGCAAAAATACGCAATGCATTATTAATTATTCATAAATATTCACTATATCAAAATTTAGTAATTTTAAATAGTTCAATGGATGTTCAGCCATCAATTGTTTGTATAACATCGACAAAAAACTTAAAATAAAGCAATTTTATTTTTATTAGATTGTAATTGTTGCAACAAAATTTGTCACAACAATTACGGGTGATCCCGACAGTGTTATTAAAATTATTAGCAAAAAAATATTTTTAACATATCTTAGTGCAATGTTTATCGTATTTCAGATCCTCGAAAGTAATTTGTCCATTTTTTAGAGTTAAGATCTCTTTAATTAATGGTAAAAATTGTCTTTACCCTATATTTTCCAACTTAGCTGTTAGCAAACAATGATTGACTTATTCTAATCACAAATTTCTATCTATATATGAATATTCTTTTAAGAATAACAAGTTTTTATTTTTAATTTCATAGAAATAGATAACTTTCTTCGCTATTACAATGGTAAAATTTATGTATTACAAAAAAATTTCAATTAAAAAATAAAAAAGTATCATAATACATCAGTTTTATTATAGTAATATGAAACATCATTCATCATAACTTTGATCTATTTTGAATTTTTTGCATAATAAATAATCAATTAATTATTAACTACTTCATTTAAAAAAAAATTAAAACTCATTAATATATGAACAAAAAAATAATAATGCCTGCTATATGAAGCAAACGCTTCCTTCTGTCTTAAAAGTAGTTTTATTATAGTTCCGAAAAATAGCGTTATCTCATTTGTCATCACCGTAACGGTCGCCACAACCGTGACAATTATATATATTTATGTATTATATATAAAATATGTTTCTTTAATTTATAATATATACCAATTTTAATTTATTATTTTTTTCTCATTGATTTTTAATAGAGCTACTTTTTTTATTTTTATTTTTATTACTATTTTGAAACAAGTGGCTTGAACAGGCTGGCTAATAAAGTTAACCATGATATTTACGAGGTCTTTCTAAAAAAAATTTGCTTGCAATTTGATTAAAACTGCAACAGTTATGTGCTCGTGACAATCTTGGCTAAGTTCGTTAGCCAATCTAAACTGCAATCTTGCTTTAAAATGGCACCTATTAAAAAACATTGAAAATCATGGAATCGACGAGGCTTTTAATTAAAGACTTATAGAACATAATATTGCAATTAAAAATAAAATAACCAAAAATATTTCAAAATTTTTTAGAAGCAGATAAGATAATTCTAGATCTGTCAAATATCAAGAAAATGTTCAAAAAATCATATTTAGTATAATATTTGTAGTTAGTATAAAGAGGTCTGACTCTCACTAAAAAGTACTGAAAATATTTTTAATTTCTTAGTTTTATATTCAACGGAGCTGTGACTTTTTTTTAATTTTTAATTTAAATGATAGTGAAATTACTTAACAACTTAAACGCCAGCGACTCACTAGTGCGTTTTTGGTTGATTATTTTTTTTACAAATTAATTTTTTAAGACAATGAATTACTTACAAATTATATTTTGCGCTAACTTCATTTATCAATAAATTAAGTATTTTATGTTTATTTATAGAAAGAGTTACTGACCGGTGAAGAGAAATAACAGGTGACTCATTAAAAAGTCGCTGGCGTTTCAAGGGTTAAGATCATGTATAATACAAGGTTTTTTTCAAAAGATTTTTATGAAAATTTTTAATTTTAAAAATATTTTTCACAAAAGCTGAAAAAAATGTTACATCACACGCATATATACGATAAAAAAGTTTTTTATTTTAATTTAAATTTATTTTAAGATTTTTTATCTCATTATATTGTTTTTTATTTTTCATAATAACAAAGGCATAACAATTTGATTAAAAACCTGGCAGTTATTGTGTTTTTAAAAGGCGTTATACAGTTTTATTGAATATGATTAAAACTGCGGTAATCACCTTCGTCATTTTATCGTTAAATAATTGAAATTTAATTTAATAACCTGCAACTAAGCTGAACCTTACGTAAAAAAAACAGTATTAATACAACACAAAAAAAGTGGAAAAAAATACATAGTTTGTTTTGTGTAATATATTATTTTCTACTATTCTATTTTTTTTATCGAAATGTTTTGTTTTAGAACCTTTTTTATCACTTACATCTTGTCACCAACTGTCGGCCTTCCTACGCACATTCATCAAACCTTAACTTATCTGAAATTTTGCCTAAAACTATATCCTCTTAAACCATTTAATGTAGGTCAGTCCCAATCTAACTTAATGGAAATTTAACGTACGAAATTTACTTTATTCTTATAATAAATTTGAACAATCTATTCAATTAATTAGATTATATATTACAAATAGTTTTAAGAACGACATAATTATATTTATTATTAGAAATTATATCAAATGTAAATAAATTCTAGCTTTACCAAATTTAAATGGCAAGAATATTTTAAGTATGTAATTAAACACAATATTATCTTAGTTAATATATTTGCCTCTCATAGTAAAGGTAACATATACTCACTTACTGATTCTACCTATTCATACAACTAAAACAATATAAGAAATCATTTAAAAAATCAGAAAAACATTTCCAAAAAATAATAAATTTCTCTATCCGTTTCTAGTTAGATCCAAAATTCGACTAGTGAGAATGACCTCTAATCAGACATTGTTTTGTAATCAACCTTGTCCTGAATAGGCCGAACGTTAGATGCGTATCTTGCGATAGCAACTATGCTCAGATTTCACTCAGATTAGAAATCGAACTGAAAATCAGAAGTCTGCCAGTCAAAATTCACTGTTTACAATCAAATTATAATCTTGCCATACATTCGTTCAAAGTCAATTGAAGAGTGTAATTTACTGTCAGTTATCTGACCTTTGTAACAATATTATTGTTTGTTATATTTTAAGTAATAGAATGGAACCTTAACAATACATATTAAATGCGAGAAATATTATTCGATAAAATAGTTAAAAAACACAATATGATGTAAGATGGCTCGTACGTCATTACATTATATAATATATTAATTAATGAAAATTAATTTTAAGAAACCCTAGAAAAACACTTGACTTGAATCGTTTTATACAAGTTATGAACAAGTTGTTGTTGAAAAGAGTGATTCAATTTATTACACCGCCAATTAAACGTTTATAATTGAAAACGTATCAAAATTTTAACTTTATTTTTCACAACAATAATAACTTTCTCGCAATCAAAACAAAATAATATTTGTTTTTCTGCTGTATGATATAACGGTTTATAGCGACACGATACTGCCGTAGTTTTAATGAGATTTCCAATAAACTTTCCTGTAAAGCAACTTTGATTAAGTGTCATAATAGCCGCTATTCATAAAAGTCAAAAGTTAAAAATCGAGCGGTTAAAATGACAAAGAATATCCAAATGCGATTTAAGCAAAAAATATTTTTTTATATAAACGTTTTTTCGTTGTGGAATTCATTATTGAAATTTTCTTTAAAGTCCAGTCAAATAAGGGTTTAACCTCGGAATGAAAGATAACAAGCTGAAATTTTGCACAAACCTTTGTTTTGGCGTTCTAAATATTAGGTAAAAAGTCTCAAAAGATATCGTGTCTGCTAATTAAGATATTAAAGGTCGTTAAATCGTTTTATTGCAAATATCTCGCCTCTTTTGCGTCGCATGTTATTAAATGTTTAACAAAACTTATAGAAAATAAAATTTTCTACAAGTTTGTTTTAATTTATTTCTTCGTATGGTTAATGGTTTTCGAGATATAGCGCGGGGAGTGGGAAGCGCGCATCCGTTTATAGGATAACGCTATGTAAACTACGGAGCCAGAGTTACCTGTACATTCTTCCACAGTTTCGTAGAAAACATCGCAAATTGTTATCTGCTGAATGAACCCATCTAAAGCATTATAACTTTCAATCTCCATATCTTCAAAAATCATCATCGATAATGCAAAAATTAATACGTATGGCCTCTGATACTTCTTGCAAAAGCGGGACCATCCAACAGTTTGTCGACAGAATTCGATGCATAAATTGTACTGAGAGCTTCCTTGATTCCGCTTCCATTCATTATATACCCTATGCATCCAATAAAAGACATAAGCATATGAAAGCCTCCTAGTTTCACAACTACTCTGGACAAGTCTGAGCTAGCATCTGAAGCTGCTACGATTTCACGTGCTTTTATGTACAACGGCTGATCAAAAGTTATTAAGCATGTTCTTTGTTCATGTTTCTTGGCAGTGTTTATAGCACACTGTAATGTAGTGTAAATTGTGTCCATATTACTCACAGGATGATGAATAAAAGTAAGAAACAGAATCCGAGAAGTTACAAAGTTCTCATTGTTTTTTGTAAGTTGTTCAATAAATCCATTCCACCCTGGCAACGGTGAGATATTTTTCCACTTTCCGTACTTCCACAACAAATCAACTACATTAAATATTTGTTCGGTTAGTTCTTCTACATCATTAAAATTTTGAACTTGAATCTCTTGCTCAATCCGGGTACGACGTGATTTTCATACACTAGAAGGGCTATATGCGATAGTGCTGCTAACTCCTTTGCACTTGGTTTTGTTATAAATTTCTTAATGCGGTCATCAGATATAACTTCAGATTTTGGAGTTATTATTTTTATCATTCCCATTATATGAACAGTATTATAGCCATCAAGAGTATAAATATTTTTCTGCATTATCTGCTGCATACTGTACTAAGGCACTTGACAATGATGGTTGATTACAAGGCTGTGGGTGATAAATAGCTGAAATTTAACATTTTACAATATCACTATATGAAGCGAAAAAACCTAACCTGGACAAAACATCCAAAAGTCTTTTTGGATGTTTGGCCTATCTGTATTTTTTCTATGAAGAAATACAGATAGGCCTAATAATAACTGCGAAGAAAAGAACCGTTTTCGTATGGAAGTCATTATAGCTGTGTATTTCGTTTTAAAATGCCCCGTCTTTCCTTTTCTGTTCTTTATAATAACTTCTTGCAGAAAATTTAATAAAGTTTTCGAAATTTCTTCATTAATATTTTACTCGGGGGCGGTCTCAACAACAGAAGATCGAATATCTTCTCTAATAATTGCCGCAGCAGCTTCCACTACCCGCAAGTGTTCTTCTTCCGAAGTGCCTTTTTTATTTTCATACCAAGCTATGGATAAAATTTAAGCTTGAGCATCGCGAAAAGAAAAAAAGGGAATGATCCAATCTTCGTTGTAATTATAGTATCAGTTAAATATTTTTCTCTTAATTTGGAAATGATCTTCTTATCATCTGGTACATACTCCGTAAGGACATCTCTCAACTCTTTCAATTTTTTCGCACAAATTTCTTGTCGAGCAATATTTCATTTTTAATTCCTAATAATACAATGAAGAAAGTAATAAAATTATGGTTCAAACGACTTGCCGAGACCACTTTTTTCACGATTGTTTACTTTTTCAAAGCTTATACCAAGTTAAGCAGGTAGAAATACTCGCTGGATTCTATAAACGGATGTACGCCTCCCACTCTTCGCGCTATATCTCAAAAACGGTTAATGATACAAAACAAATAGTATAACTAAACTTGTAGATAATTTTATGCTTTACAAGTTTTGTGAAGCATTTAATGACGTGTAACGCATAAAACGCGAGATATTTGCAAAAAAACAAATTTTGTGACCTTTGACCTTTGATATCTTGATTAGCAGACACGATATTTTATGAGACTTTTCACCCTGTCCTTAGAACATCAAAACGAAGGTCTGTGAAAAATTTCAGCTTGGTATCTTTCATTCCGAGGTTTAGCCTTTCTTTCGCCTTATTTGACTGGACTATTACTATGATCGCAAAAAAACACATCGGTGAAAACGGTGGCTGCCACATCACAACGGTGTCGTTTTTATCCAAATGCAATATCATGGTGTAAGATCTGAGAGTTGTTTACTCACTTGACTTAAGTGAATGACGTAAAATTGATTGTATGATATTATGGAAAAATTAGTAGTGAACTATAACATTAAAACCGAGGACATTTGATTGAATTTAACGTATTTTTTTTCTCTCGGCTCTTTAGTGCGCTTAGATTAAGACTATTGCACCTTTGTTGAATGGATATAATGTAAAATTAAATTATTTAATAAATAAAGTAGAGAAATACCTGAAAATTTTAAGATTGCTACTATTGTACCTATACCTAAAATAAAAAATAGTGAAAAGGTTGAAGAAATGAGACCAATCAACATATTGCCTTGTATAGAAAAACTGATGGAAGATATCGGATTTCCACGACCTGCAGGAGGATCTCAATTCTGTAGGGAAGTAGGCTTTTTTGCGCTCTCCTGTTGGTCAAAATTCGGTTTAGAGATGCTTTATTTGATTTTAATTTATTTAAGCGTTTTCACTGTAACAGCGACGCACGGTGGGGTATTTGCTCGATCTGGGCGGCCAAAAGTCGATTATGAAAATTTAAGCACAGGTAAAAAAAAGTTGCTGTGTAAAGCTGATAATTTTGCGCATAATATTTTATACGATTGCGATAAAGCAGGTAAGTGTATCTACGTTTCATAGCTCTTTGTTGCTGTTGCTGTCATATTAAACACAATATTGTTTTGATTAAGTACCATTTTTTAGTACTTTTTCCTATTTTTTTTTTCTAATTTTGCGTTCATTAGTTATATTTCCCACCGCTTTTTAAGGTATATTTTATATACAATATAAAGCTTAGGTCTTTCTCTTTATGATACATGTAAAATTGGCTGCGGTTTTTAACACATTGCATAACATTATTCTTAAAAATGGGACGGGGCTTAGTAGCGAAAGTTAGGACATAAACGGTTTAAGCTATTATAAGTTTATAATTAGATGACTTGTTAACGGCAAATTTAAAATATAGTTTTATAATGATTGTTATTTTTTAATAATATAATCACCATGGTAAAATCAGTAAACCTCAAATTGTGCATCGCGTACTAATAAAATAAAATAAAAATTTGTTTAGAATCACTAAAAATACACATATTTAAAAATGAAAACGATATGAAAAAATACTAGTCAAATGCTTTTTCTTGTTAAAAAACAGCAAATATCAATCTTTGTGACATATACAATTTATTTTTTATTTTTAACATTTGACGCGGCGAAATTCGCACGACCGTTCAACACGGAATTCGTCTTCCTCGGGCCTACAATTTAAGAAATACTTTAAATACTTATTAAAATAAAATTGCATGAATTATTTCATGAAAAATTTAAAAAAAAATTTTTTTTTTTTTTAAAAAAGTTTTTTTTCAAAAAAAAGTTTTTTTTCTATAATGTATTTTTTAACACTTATAATATTATATATTTGACTAAGAGCACTTATGTAATCAACTTAAGTGGGGAAATAATTTTGGCCGCCCAGATCGGGCAAATACCCCACAGTGCGACGGCACCATTTTAACGTGGAAAAATCTGAAATGACGCTCCTTTTGGGCATTAATAAATAAGTGTGTAGATTCTCAATATTGTCCTTTCAATTTTCTGGTTACAAAGTCTATATAACTATTTTTATAATAATAGCATTATATCATACAGCTGAATGCATAACCAATTAGCTATAAAAAGAAAGTGAAAACGGAAACCTATGAATATGCATGCTTGTAATATACGTTTATTAAAAACTAATGTATGCACTGGCACTTGATTTATCAGCATTGTTGCTATGAAATTAAATGTTTATATCAAACAACAACAACGCAGTTATTACCGCAACAATCTTCCAATAATTCCGATGACAGACAAGAAGTTCAAAGATCACAAAGTGAGATCGTTCGTATTTGGTGGCTCTCTTTAACACACGCAAATAATAATGACATCGCTGGAGATACGCAAATATTAATTTTGCAATAAATGCGACGAAAAAGTCACCACCTGAAATTGTTGCTTTAAGATACTCATAATTGTTTTGTTCCAAATTATGATTTCAATAACGAAAAAAATTTGTGCTATAAGTAAATATTTCTACTTATCTCTCAACTGATTAGTAATTAATTATAATTAAATTCAATGTCAGACATTCAGTTCAATGTCATTTTATTTTAGTAAGTACGTTATATCTAAAAAATAAAATATGAATTAATAACTAATTGAAAGATATTTTGTACGTATATTTTCTTAGCCTCTCTCTAGCTCTTATATTTTAAAGACTAAGCCACAAGAATTTACGTAACGTCTATTATACATTTTTAAATTCGTTAATAAATTTTCAAGCGATTCGATGAATTAGCTTTTGCAATTACAATAGAGTAGAGATTCGATTTACTCTATCCTTCGCCTTCACCGCGTTTCCAATTACCAGGTGCTTTGATTGCTACATACGTTCCTTATAAATTAATAGTAAAATATATCAAATAAGCCTTCTAATTATTTTCTATGAGAGCATATGCCAAGTATGTAATTACTCTAAAAATAAAAAATGTTTCCGAAGCTAAGCATTTTTTCGCAATACTATTGTGGGAGCTCCACCCTGTTGCGTAGTTAACGATAAGGTCATTCAAACGACAATTTCATAAATATATAAAACCCCTAGTGTCTTAATATATATGTATATATATATATATACATATAACTACAAAAGTTGCTGTTCTTTAATTACATATTTTTATATACATACTTTATACACACTGCTAAATTATTAAAAAAAAATGCCTATAATACATTTTATTCATTATTTATTATATAAATTAAATTAATACTATCGTGATTTAATAGGTTAGCCCAACGCGTCATGAAAGTCAAAAAAATAAATAATATTTATTAAATTAAAAAAATATTTCTTCAAAATTCGATTAAAGTAAATTACTTTTTGTGCAAATAATAAAAACTAATAGACTCTTTTTCAGATAAACGAGTCGAAGAAACGACATTTTAGAATGAACTTGACACTTCCACCACTTCGCTTCCGACTTGGAATAAACGAGAGTTTGACCGAGCTCATACTGCGCCGCAAATCGACAAATAATTTTGTCCTTATCTACGTTAATCACTCAAAGATATTTATTTGTGTATCTGATATATCAATCAAATATGTATTGAAGAGGTATGTTTATCTTAATAAATTAAAAACACTTTGTAAAATTAAGGCTATTCTATGAAGCTCAATTTAAAAATTTTGCTTTGTATAATTATTTTGATATACAATTATATAATGTACCTATTGAATATATTTATAATTTTAGGTAAGATTATTTTTAAGGTAGAAAAATTTAATTTCTCTGTATACGGATTACTCAGTGTTTATTTTTACAAACCCTTTACATTTTTTTCTTATTGTTACGATAAATATATAAAGAATCTGTTTTTATTTTAGCTGAAAAAAAATACTGATTTAGCTTAAATATATGTTTTACCTTATTTTTAATTATTATAAAAATGCTTTATGGATATTTTTGTACATTGAAATGGTCACGCGGGTTGCTGCGTGACATTTCAAAGAAATTCGATCACATGTTCGCTTTAGCTTATAAAATTAGGCTTTCAATACGGCTAATTTTAAAATTCAGTACCATAATAGAATTTATTAATTAACATTAAAAGATAAAAATAAAAATATATAAATATAGAAAGCTGTATACAATACACAATGAGTATTTACATCACAACAATTGATCAAATTCGCAAATCATATTTTTTGATTTAAACTATTATCGTAAAAAATAAACATGTCTTATTTTTCATTTTCATGTTACGTTTTACCTAATACTTATAAATATATGTATATCTAGAATATTTTAATAATTGAGTAGCCTAAGAAACGGTTTAGGTTCTTTCAAACGAATTCCCTAAAACTAATGTTATTTTTATTGGTTCTATATGTTTTAATCCATATTCTTCATAATTTTTATTTTTAGTCGTCCATTATTATTGCATTAAATTTATTAAATATATGTAGACGTTTTTATTAATTACCTCTGTAACCAAAATACAGTTTTAATACTATTTTTTAAAGATTAAAATAAAAATTTATAATTAAAATAAATTCTGTTCATTTCAAACGATGTAAAACTGTAATATATAACTTTTAGTTTAGACTTAAAATGGAGAATACTTCCATAATCGTAGCAAACTTTGAGGTGAACATTGACAAGTGATCGAACTTGGCGTGCTTTTTGCTATTGGCATTTCAGGCGATCAGACTTTTGTTTCGTCGTCATAAACATACACATTAGAGTAATTCTAAGTCGTCGGCGTCTTTATTCGACAATTACTATTAAAATTTTTTGTTGAATAAACAGTATTCAAACAAATTTGACTATTACTCATTTCATGCAGAAAGTTTAAAGAAATATTGTTTGAATGAACCATACGAGATATCAACTTATTCGGCGATTACTAAGCACAATTTCCTTATTTTTTCACAGTTTAATTGGTGGTTGATTGCCTAGACCGCCTATCTCTCTTCTCATCAGTGGCGTAGCTATGGGGGAGCGGAGTGGGCGGGTCGCCTCGGACGGCACTTGCTTGGGGGCGGCATATTCGCGATGGAATCGTCTAGTGTGGTTCTTAACCCTGAATGCACTAAAACATATATAAATGCACGAATAATTTTTTTTATGATTTTATGACTGAAAAAATGTATGGGGGGGGTAATTTTAAGAATCGCCCTGGGCGCCACATACCCTAGCTACGCCACTGCTTCTCATATTCATGATTTTTACTATTATAAAACCATAGCATCCTCACCAAAATCGTATCTAACATTTGTATTACTTCACTGTTCATTATTATATTGAATTAACATTTATAAATCACAGAGCGTGACAAAATGCTTTCTCAATACTCGACTGTAAAACACAAACTACGCGTCCAATATATCTGACGATTGTCATACGCAATACGGACAGTAGTAAATGCATATTTGCTTTCTATTTTTCGGCATTACAGTATTATTTCTAGCTACAGACTTATTCAAAAGTTACTTAAATTACTGCACTCGACCGATTTCTTCGCTGGAAAAAATATTTTAAAACTCCTTTCTTCCCAAATTGATCAAAAATGGCGTCAATAATTGGTCGATAAGTCTTAAGCGAATCATTCAAAATATATTTAGATAGTCAAACACGCTCTTTAAAATAATTAATGAATGTATCTAAAAAAAAAATATTTTTAGACAGTCTTATCATACCGGTAATCTAACTTGTCATGACTATACTATATTATTGTTATATTATATAAATGCTTATATAGCATCGCATATTGCATGTGTTGTTATTCAAAGCCCGTCCTCGCTTTAAGGTCATCGTAAAAACTCCGTTGCGAGATAAGAGGAAATGGGCCATGGGCAATTTCATCTAGACGCGTTTGTTAACCAACTGGTCTATGTCAATTCAACATGACAGCGGATAATCGAAAATGCCTCTGGTTCTCTACATAAGGCTTTTCAAACTCTCGTTGCATCGTGGACCACATTGGCTTGAAATGAAATTCTTTTAGATATTAAAAATTTATTTTAAAACGAGATGAGAACTTAGTTTACGAGGTCTATTTTTAGAAAAAGATTCATGTTGATATAATAAAAACTACGAGTTATTGTTTCCTGAAATTTGGTTATTTACCATATTATTAACATTTTTTTTATTTATTACTATTTTAATTTAATTTATATTACAAAACATTTTTAGCGGAGTTTTTAATGTTTTAAATAGCCGCTATTTTTAAACTAGACGTCGGATAATAAATTATCAATATTTTTCTCAAAATAATTAAAACTACGGCAGTTATCGTGTCCTCAAAAATTTACATAAATGACAAAAAATTGTAAAAAAAATGTTTTTATTTCTCAAAATTTTATGACATACACACTAAAGATTACAAAAACGCTTAAAGCTCTTCCCTGAATATCGTTAAATATATTAACCCTTCGATGAGTATCGCCGTACATGTACGGCGGTCGATCTTTTACTGTTTTGAGGTACCCCAGATACAATAGTTATATATGATCTTATAATATAATTGTTAAATATTTACATATTTACATATTTAACTGAATAAATAATAAATTGTATTATATTATATATTATATAGAGTACGAAATAAATTAACATAACAAAAAATAATTTTATAAAAATGTGTAATAAGTAAAATAAATTAACCAAATTTAATAATAGAAGTGTTAAAATAAATTATTAAAACATTCTAATACAAAAAAGTAGTAAAATAAATCAAAGCAATAAAACTAATAGAATTACTTATTTTTTATTATTATTTACTATAAATAAATAACTATATATATAAATAACTATATATGTATACTAAAAAAATAGCAAATGTTTATAAATTAACTCACTATTCAAAGGGTTAAGGACTGAATAGCGTCCGTAACGTCTCGGACTAGTAACTTAGGTTGCGAGCTCGAGCCCCGGCAGCGGAACTCTAATTTTTATTTATAAAAATGCGCTATTATTAAAAAAAACCGGCCCCAGCTGCAGTGACATATATTGATTATATTATAAATTGTATAGCACATAATAATTTTTAATATAGATGTCACATGTGGTTAATACTTATTTGTAGGTATTCATTACGTCTGATTGACTTCCTCGGTTGGTTCAGATTTGCCCGTTGTAATGTATTGGTCTTACACCTGTCAGGCTACAACGGAAGATTTAATAAAAATAAAAAAATAAATAAAAATACTATTCTTCAAAATTTTAACTAATAATTAAAATGAAAAAAATGAGATGTATTTAATTTATTTACTTTACTTTTTTCTACGATTTTTTAACGGAGATATTTTTAAATGTTTAGAATACTGCTATGTAATAGGTAACGAATTTAGCCAAAATTTCCATTTTTAGGAACAGTTACAAGTCAATATAAAAAATAATTAATTTATAATTTTAAATATTTATTTAATGGTCTTAAGTTTTATTTTTTTAATAACTACAATTTTAAAATAATATGAAATATTAAGCTGGTTAACGAACTCGACCGAAATTTTTAGAGAAAGTTTCATGTCTTGACGATAAAAACTACGGCAATTGTCGTGTCCAAAAATTTTGTTATATTCTATATTAATCATGAGTCTCTCTACAATTGATGTATTTAAATAGAAATCTACCTAAAATATTATTCTAACTAATCCAACGACTACTGTTAAAATATGCATATTTTTAGAACTCCTTATTAGTACACACAATTATTTTAAGTATTCATTGTTCAAAGAACTATGTATTTGCCAGTGCATACAAACTACAATACTTGTGTGACAAATGGCGTTTATTACATTTCAACATTGGTTCGAAAGCAGAAAACAGCATTAGAAATAATCCGGAAACAAAGCATCGGTCAGTAAGAAAAAACGCCATTTTTGAACGAGGTCCGTTGATGAGACCAGGCAAAAACGGAGCAATGAAACATTTTTGTTGAACTAACTTTAAATTTTGGTACAAATTAATGAGCTTTAAATGCAACGTATAATTATACTGAATACTGACAGGTAAGTATCAGAAAAAGAATGTATATTTTATACAAAGCTATACCTCAAACTTATTAAAAAAAAAAAAACATAATATATGTGAAGCAAAAATCTATGTATTTAAAATGTATTTAGTATGAATGGAACATCAGTAATCTTCCCGATTTTTAGCAAAAGTCACCACAGGACAAAAACCAGTATTTCTGGTTTCATTCTGGGGATAAAGCGATACTAGGGGAAATTTCTGGACAATCGGTGATGCGACCTTGTCGTAATTTTTTAGCAAGAATCGTGCGAATCGGATTTGCATATCAAAAAGATTATGTTTCTGTATCGCATCGTTTGATTCATATTATAAAAGAGCTCAATAGACGTCATTTCTTTCTGCAGATATTAACAATTGATCTCACGAACGTACTTATGAGAAATGACATGACGGGTCCTATAACTCACTATACTTTATTCTCCACAATAACAATTTAAAATGTCTGATCTTCAAAACTTGTACTGGAATATAAAGATGCAGTTTACATGTTTAAACAACGTGGGATTCTACGAAGAGATGCTGAGTTGTGTGAAGAGATCATCTGAAAAAAGAAAACCATATTATTAACAATTCACATCGGATATTTTTAGTCGTTATTAAACGAGGCTAACTCATTTCTGTAATCAGTAGTTTAAAAATATATAATTAGAAAGGAAGTTTCATAATATTTTTCTACCATAATCAAAAGCAATCGAACCGCTTTAACGGCGTTGTGTTATCGTTAATTTTTATTCATTAGAAAAATGCCCACAGAGTGGTTCAAATATATTATTATTTATTAAAAATATTAATCGTGTCCACTGAGTTCCATTCATTCTTAAATTAACACATTGCGTCACATCCAACGCGTTTACCTTTATCTATGCAATTTATTTTGATAAATTAGCGGGTCTTGATAAAGTTCACCGGTTTATTAATGAACTTTATTAACACGCCATAAAATAATTGTTACCGCCACGATCGATATTATCAGTATTTTGACTGACCGTTTAGTACTAAATATAATATTATGCTATTAGAACAAATTGTTCTCCCCTACGTATTATAATCAAGGAGGCGTCGTTATTGTCGCAAATTAAAAAAATATGTGTAACGTTTATTGGTACACAAAATTAGGGGCTGATGAGCGACTCGTTAAAATATTTATTATCAATATTACTGATACTTTGACTTGACTTTTCACTATCACTAATTATTTCGATTACCCTATTGTAACAATTTGGTCATGGTACAACGAAATATTTACAAAAAATAAATAAATTGTGACTGGCAAACTCGTGTTGGAGCGTTTTCGAGCGCTGGTGTTCTGGTCGCAACGGTTAAGAATAAAGGTCGCAATCTCATAAGTATTTATAATATGTAATGACGATAGTTCAACGCTCTCAAAAAGGCACTAGAATAAAAATACGGACCAAATTTGTATTCTTGAATTTTATCTTCGCATACTTCTATCTCATAAATATTTTTAGTTAAAACACAAAAAATATTCCAATAAATCTAAGGCGCGAAGTCCGACCGGATGACTCGTGACATGAGGGTGGTCAATTTACTGTTATAAGTTAAGTCATGCCCAGAACAAAAGCTTATCTTTCCAAGCGATACGTTTATAGATGTATGTATTTTTATTATTTTTTAAAGTAAAAATCGTATTTAAATATAATAAAAAAAATGATAATTAACAATAAAATCATGAAAAAACAGATAATTGAAAATAACTATAAAAAGTTATATCAGCTGTAACGTATATGATCGTCATTATATTGTACTAAGTAAATCCATAAAGCACGTTATTTTTCAAATAAAAAAATATTTTATTCATCCTAGAATCGTACATGATCTGTGAAATATTTTTTTTAATATGTCCAATTATCAACTGTAATTAAATAAAGTATGAATCAATTACTATTTGGATTTCAGTATTTTAAATATTATTTGCGATAATTCATATGCTTGTCCTTTTAATCCATGTTGCGGTTAACTAAACACGTGTAATTATAAGCACAGCAATTAAACCATGTCAACTGGCAACGATGTATATATTCCATAACAATAGAAAAATAGTATATATTCTACAATGCATACCCAGTTATTATGTGCATATATCTACATCTGTAACATACACCAATAATAAGCTTATACGTACATACACGTGTCGTTGACATTTAAGAGTAGACCTACCTCAAGTCACGACCTTGAAGACCTACCTTAAAATAAAATTATTTATCTAGATTCGGCACAATTTTTTAAAATACATTTTAAAATATCTAAATGCAATATTTTTAATTAAACTTTGTAACTTAAATGATTTATTATACATTTTAATGCATTTAATACATACCTTATAAGCTTTGAAGTACTGTAAGATCCATTTTTCTTATTGGATACAAATCTATTTGCATATTTTCAAAAACAAATTATAAACAGAAATAATGGGTATCTTTTATGAGATGCTATTCGGATTCATACCAAATAAAAGTTTAGATACCATTTTATTTTTTAGCCAATATTACATTTTCATGTGATCTATATTCCGTCTATATAGATATATATCATTAAATAAATGCTATATTGATATAAAATATTCGCATTAAATACATTTTTCAACCATTACACAAAAATAATTCTTTGCTATTTTTAAAATGCACGTGCTATTTGTTTAAATGGGTGCTATTCAGATTCAAACCAAATAATAAATGTTTAAATACCATTTTATTTTTTAGCTAATATTACATGTTTGTGAGTTATCTTCTACTTAATTAATTATAAACTTAAGTGAATTAAATACATATATACCTTATGATATTTAGATATAAAATAAGATGCTTAAATTCCATACCAAGTGCATTTAATACATAATATTACTTATTTAGATCCAAACGAATGTTTTAATTCCATACCATATTTTTCAACCATTACCCAAAAGTATCTTATACATAAATAATTATTTAATACGCGTCTTAAATACTTTTACAAGTCAAGTGCGTGCGCTGTTTTTGGATGTTAACCATTAATAAGTATTTAAATAATTTATTTTTTACATTTTTCAGTGATGTATCTTCTACTTAATTAATTATAAACTAAGTCCATTAAATACATTTATACCTTACAAGCTCTTAAATAAATGAAATTTAGATTCAATCCAACCATATAAAATCAACGTTCAATTCCATACTATATTTTTCAACTATTACTATAAATAATGATTTAATATGCACCTTCTTTTTTCGATCCAAATCATTAATTAAGAAATAATTTCATTTCATACATATATACCTTACAATCTATTAAATAAATGCTATTTAGATTCAATTCAATATTTTTTTCTAGTACTCAAAATATACTCTTACACAAAGTGCGTGCGCTGTTTTTAGATCCAAATCAACAATACATATTTCAATAGTTTATTTTTTAACCATTTTTATATTTTTCATTGATCTATCTTCTACTAAATTAATTATAAACTAAGTGTATCTAATACATATATACCTTACAGACTATTAAATAAATGTTTTCAACCATTACTCATAAATAATATGCATCTTAAATGCTTTTACTAAACCAATAATAAATATTTAAATAATTTATTTTGCATCAAATACATATAAACCTTACAAGCTATGAAATAAATGCTATGCAGATTCAATCCAACTGTGAATAACCATATAAAATAGATGTTTAAATTCCATACCATATTTTTCAACCAATATTAAAAACAACACATTGGATCCAAATCGATAATAAATATTCAAATTAGGTTTTTAAATCATTTTTACATTTTTTTAGTGATCTATCTTCCACTTAATTAATTATAAAAGTATTGCATTAAATTAAGGTGAAATTTTTGTCCTCTCCATTTTTTTGAGCTCCCGTTACAATTTCTCCTCAAAAATGTTTTTGTAGCTGCCGCAGCAATTCGTTCTCCGCAAACATAAAATTATAAAAAAAAAAAATATCCGAAAGTACTATTTTAGCTCCCATCGCAATTTATCCTGCTCGAAATCATAAATTTTCAATATGGTCCTATATCTTTAGTGTCCTCCTTTGATATTGTCACCTTAATTAAATACATACTATATAACCCTACAATATGAAGTAAATGGTAATTTGAAGCAATACAACTGTTTATAACGTATAAATTCCGTTACCAAAAACATGTATTTTATTTTTACAAGTTTATAAGATAAATGATTTTTGGTTACATATAAAAAATTCAACTATTTTAAAGTATATATGCTATTATGTGCATTTAATCATGCAACGATGCAATATATAGTAAATAGGAATGCGTATATATGCTATTTAGATTCAAACGAACTGCTTCATACACATGTAATAAATTTGAATTTTTAACGATTTGAATCGAAAAATATGATTCACATCATTAAATAATTGTTTTAACCATTCCAAAAAATGAATATATGGCATGCGTTTAATTCGTACTAAAGCTTTCAGATGTTTAGAAGTACGCTAATCTACTTTATTACTAAGCTATGCAACGAATGATATTAAAATAAAATGCATACTTTATTATTAAATAATAAATAGAAATGCGTTACAATACGTACCTTTGAGTCCATTTGCTATTTGAATTTAAAGTAAATCGTGAGTGTATTTCAAAAACTTTTCAATAAATGCTATTTGGATTCAAATCATTAAAGGCGATTTTTCATACTATTTAAATTCTATTGCACTAAGCAACATTCAAATTATGTAAGTGTTTTTTAACTCAAAAACTATTTTAAAAATAAATCGATTGAGAATATATTGTACATATATAAATTAAATAGCATATATGCCGTTAAAACAAATGTTCCCTAAACTCAAATCTTGTATATATGGTAGAGCTAGATTGCAATTAAACGTCATCTAATAAATGAGCAGTGTAATTCAAGGGCACAGTACTTTTTCATGCCTTTAAATGCACTCTAGTATGTATTGTATTATACGCGATAAATTGTAGAATAAAAATGATTTGATTCATACGTTTCATTGAAGATTGTTTTTGATGAATTATTATTATTGTTCAAGTTGGAATAAAATTATTTCCACATTTTTACTTGCACTCATCGGCTTCGGATGCACTATATCGCAGTCTTATAATGCGAATATCACTACACTCATGCGATGACGTCATCTGCGCGTGACGTCATCTATACATAACCTATGCCACTTGCGCATGAAAAAATAGCACTGTGAGAGCACTCTCTATTACTTTTTCACAATACTGCGATTTCCGCACAGTTTCAGCGTCTAGCGGAAGTGACGTCACTATGATGATGATGATGATGATGATGACGCAAAGATCAATGTCACCATCCGGTGGCGTAGTCGAATCGAAGTCCCATCGTAGTTATCGTCGCAAAGGTATAAATTAGTCTCGCAATGCTTATATTGTAAACGCGCAATGTGCGCTATATGTGCTTAGTTTAAATTTGGCAACGTCGGAATTCCCAAAAATGTGCTGTTGGCCTTGGGCGCCCAATGCGAGCGCCTCGGACTGTGATACGTCCGCTCGAAAGTGGTGGGGGCAAGTCTTAGTTCCGCCGCGCCCCGCCTTATTCAACCGCCATTTTATAGATGTGTTATATTTCATATTTTAGGGTATGTGTGCGTGATAGTTTAAAACTTAAAAACTTTTTTATCATTTATAAATCAATCGCTTTATTAACACGTTAAAATACATACATTAGAAAATCGCAAATAGCAAAGTACATGTTATATATATATATATAAATATATTATAAAGTAGCATAAGAACATATATTGGATGCATGATTCGCTTCTGATGGGACGTGTGCAAGGAATATAGGAGAGAGAAAAAGACTGACTCTTGTACAAAAGACGAGCTAGTCTAATACTCCCCCCTGCATACCGAACACACTAGCTCTTCTTCGCCGCTGCTGCTGCCGATTGTAGTAGAATCCGGAAAACCTGCACAAAATAAAATACGTATAAGTTTCAAGTTAAAGCAAGATGGCCGCTTGTTCAAATTTGAAGCAATGCGGAAGACGTGCGAATTGTTCGCACTATACGATACAGTCGTATGTGTGTATCGGTGTTGGAGAACTGCAGTAGATGGCGGGAAGCAGCAGAGTCAAGAGTTGAAGTTCCACCTCGGGAGGGTTCCGAAGGCACGTGTTGTCCCGCCGAGTTCCGGCGAGCGAGTGAGCGCTCCGGTGGGAGAGCGGCAGTGGTCGGGCGGCGGTGTGCGCGCGCATCCGCCGCAATGGCGCGCGGTGACGTAACCGCGCCGGATCGATGCAACGGCGCCCCCACTCCTGCGCGCTCGGATGCGCAGCTCGCGAGAGGCGCGTGCTCTCGCCTCGAAGATCCCCGACGAACTGAGCGGAGCTAGCTCCGCACGGCAGGGCCTCGATTCGGTTTGTGGTGGGGGGCTCGCGGCACGTGCGACGGTCGCTGAACCCCCCCGCACACGTGTCGCCTCTCCCGAAGAACACTCTTTGTCAGGAGAAAGAGCGCCTCGTTCTTATCTAGAGGAACTGAAAGAGATGGAGGTGCGCCACTTTCGTTTTCTCACAACCGAAAACTCTACGCCGCCGATCTCTCTTCCTTTTGTCTCCGGTCCAATTATTACGCAACGCTCGTTTTTTTATTACATTATTTAACGATAAAACTGCAATCAACTTTAAAAAAAAATATACACAATATTGTGTATAATTTTTATAAAATATTGTAATACATACAATCAAATTTAAAACTATATATTAAAATAAAAGTAATACATACAATCAAATTTAAGACTCGAACGTATTTTTGGAATTAACAACAAAATATATTTAAATCACGTAAAATAATGTCAGGTCATTCGAGTATTTTTGTTGTAAAATCGTTTCAAATTATTGTATCTCACAAATTATTAGCCCTGAATTGGTATGCGATTTAAAATAATGAGATTTTTCAAAATGTCAGATTTTTTGTTCGAGGAGGACAATCGTCCTCAAGTGTATTTAAAAGTATCGAGGGAAGAACGTTTAGATGACTCAGATTGGTAAGGGTCGTAGTAGATTTTACCCTCATTGGTAAATTTAGAGCCTTTCGCGGAAATGAAAAAGCAATTACGCTATAAGAAGGGTTGGCTCTCAGACGGTTTTATGGTCGTGATTCACCATAATAGTAAGTCATAGTGCTAAAACGTTATATTATATATATATATTTTATTTCAGCTGAATAGTGCGAGTGCGATAATCTTTGATGGCACAGAAACAATACAAAGATGAACGATTAAAATGTAGCCTTTAACTGATCGATTGCGTTCAGCGCAATACCATGACCTGTGTTATTCAAAGTTGAATTGCGCGCGCTGCTTCGCGCTTAACACTTGTCCGTATATTGTTAACTATTCCAAGGACTAACAATCGGCCGGCGCGATTTAAATTTGTTTTAAAAATTCCTAAACAGGAAATTCCATTACAGTGAAGTGGAATAAACGCACTTTTCCGTCATAATACTAAACAAGTGCGAAGCGAACAAAGAAAACGCGCCTCGAATCTATGGCACGTTTCTGAGGTCAGCGACTGCCGCTGGCTATTCAAGACGCGGAAAGCGTGGAAATAACCTAATGGTACGGGATGACACTGGTCAGCGGTAGCCATTTGCCATCCCACGGCGGTCAATAATCGTCATTATATTAATGATAAAAAGCTCGTGTTCTTATTTAATATTTAAATAAAAAATATATGTGTAATTTTCTTCATGCGCGGCTAAACTAGATAGGCGCCGACTGAAGCTGTAAAGCTAGCGCTACTCCCGTCCTTGATCTATTAATATTATCGAGGCAGAGAGCGCCTAATTGCCGATCAAATAAATATTTCTCGAGCTTGTATCTCTAGTTTCGAGTCGGCGCGCATGACGCCGAACGCGACCGATTACGTCACGCTAAGACGTCACCTCGTTCTTCCTGTTCTGGCAGAGAAGAAGCAGAGGCGAAGTGTTGCGTGTGCGATTCCGCGCCGCCGGCACATTTTCGGCGCGACTCAAACGCTTCGTCTATCGACCGAACCAGTCGGCAACGGTCGGCAATACTCGGCCTCATATCTGGGTCACACGTGTCGTCGTCGCCCCCACCACGCGGCCTTGGACGCGCCCCGTCTCTCTCGCGTCCCTCTCTCTCTATCGTGCCGGCGCGAGCCGCCGCGCTTCAAACGCGTTTATAATAAAAATTGATTCGATATATAAAAAAAGATATATTTCAAATGCGAAACATTTAATTTAATGATGAATAAAACATATGAAATCACGATAAAAAAGAGGAAGCATTTTATTAAAACTAAACGGTACCTATTTCATATATTATAAAAATATATATAGTTTTCGAGAGCGGAAAAAGTGAAAAGATTTTTGAGTGTACTGATTTTTATGATCGTTTTTGAGACTCGGCGACTCATTCGCCCGGCCAGTTTCATACGCGTTCGCCGAAATGATAAAAAGGAAATAGAAAACTAAATAAAACGAACGCGAGTATATGTATGCGGCTCGCTAACGGACAATGGAGCGAGACTATGCTGCACCGTTGCCGGCTGCTTGTGAGCAAAACGAAAAAAAGTGAAACAGCAAGACGACGAAATAACATAATGAAAGAGCGAAACGAAAGGAATAAAAAACGCGCACATTTTTTCACGGCAGCGCTTCTGAATTCGAGGTGCGCGCGCTGAAAAAGGAGGGAAAATCAACACTACGTGAGTCTCTAAAGAAGCGCCCGTTTCAAACTATTGTTGTGATAAAATCGTAAAAGAATCAGTGAAAAACTCTTATGAGAATCGGTGGAAATTTATGCTTAATTATTTTGTACTATTTTGGTATAGTTCTTCGCTGCAATCAAACGTGATTTTAGCGATAATTTTCATCATTTAGATATACATTAGAATATTTAAGATTAACACATAATTTTGTAGCTAAAAATGTTATCACAGTGAGATAATGCAGAAAAACGCAAAATGTATTGTTATTTTATCTTTATGGCAAAATAGTGCAAAGTTATCAAATTTGTTTGGCGCATGTAATAAGCAATGTATAAAATATTTTTTTTTTTGAGATAGCAATAATTGCTAAGAACGTTTCTAAAACTGAACTCACGCACGTTTCGTCAACCGTTCATTGTCGGTTTTGGACAAAGGAGGCCAAGGTTCCGTTGGTTTTACAATCAAGAAGTCTAATGATAATTTTAGACGGGCATATTTCGAAAAAGGGGCCCTAAAGGGCGCTATGTCTGATCGCCGACGCTGTATATGATATATAAAATGAAATTAGCGCGGGGTAATATGGAACAAGGGAGGCGCGATTCGTTATCGATCTAGTTAAAAAGAGGTCAATCTTTAGGCGCGGTTAGCTAAATTTCGACACGCATTATTTAATCGATAGCGTGCTGTATTAAAATGGGTCAAATACATAACAAATACATAATTATAAAATACATCGCATATATGCCATGAAATCGCGGCGTTAAGATCATTTTTATAAATAAAAAAAATGATTCAAATGTCGCGTCGTTGTGTGCAATAAAACACACGCGTATTTAATTCGTCGTGTTTTTTTTAGCTATGACTCTACGTAAGTGTCCGCCATTTTAAGGTCTAAGCGGCGCCTGTTTTATCGACTTTTTTATTGCACATAACTGCTCGCGTCGCGACCATATCGCGTTTACATAAATTAAATATTAAAATATGAATTATGCGTTTAATTTACCTTATGGTGGCTTTGGAGACTCTGGAATGTCTTGTAAATCTGGACTGTGCGACCGTGATTCGTTATCTGTATTCATGTTGTCGATTCTGTTTGAGGAAAATGTATGTTGATGATTCGCAGCGGATGATAAGTTTGTGCAAAAAATGTAATACGAACCTGTGGTGCCGCCTGGTGGTATTCTAAGGAGTCAGGAGAGCTCCCGTAGCAACAGCCGCACTCTTGAGGGTGAAGATAGCACGTCCCGAGTTGGAAGTTTGCGCCGCGCGTTTTATAGGGAGCGAAATGCGCGCGCATGCCACGTGCAAATGTACTTGTGTATACATGCTGCTGTGTGTGTGTTCATCTGGGACATTGGTCAGACCTACGGAATCTGACGCGCAACGGTCAATTTTTTCAAATCGGTATTTTTCAAATTTGTCCACGAATTGCGCCCCATGGTAGAAAAAGAAGAAGCGTATCATCAATGCGCTGACGAGTTAAATGACTTTTCACCGTCCTCGATTATTGTAATTCATAATGAAAAATAGTGTGTAACACATATAAATGTATTCGCGTATATTTTAAAATAATATATTTTGAGTTAAAGTAAATTTTGTAAAAGTAAATAAAAATATTATTTTTGCACACATCGTTATCTTATTGAGACGCCTATTTTTTAAATAAATTATAATAATTTAAATAAATAAATTATAATAAATAAAAGACCAACCCTTAAAAACAAAAATAATATATGTATGTTCTGATTTAATTGAGATTTTTAAACGATTAGCGTATAAAAATGTATAATACATATAGATTAGTTTAAATAATATAATTTTATTAGTACTTGCCAGATAAATTATATTTTCACTGGTGTATTTTGATATGATTTCACTGTACGTACATATTTAAAAAAACATTTCATTAAAATTCATAGTATTAATATTTATTAAGTGACATGCATTTTTATGGGCAAATGCCCCCACTCCGCGCAAATAACGCCCCTGATTATCAACAATTATTTTACCTAATTAATATGTTGTTCATTTTAAAAACATTATTTCTTTTCGTTACACCTAATATAATAAATACCACTAGATTTTGTCGGTTTTTACGAACTTTTTTATGGCTATTTCAGGTTAATACAGTTTGTCATGATTTTGGTTAGTATTGCTTAATGTATTTAATTTTAGACACGTAGTTATATGGATCTTAAATATTGTTGTATTTATATGTATATTAAAAAGCTTGAAAAACATAATATTTTTTACTGTTTTTTATTGTAAAAATACATAAACTAGTTTTAATTGACTTCTGAAATTACTAAAATTCTGAAAAAACTTTTTCAAATATCAAATATCATTTTTTGTTATTTTTGCTATCCGGTCGAAGGAAGGGGTTTCTAGGAACCAAAATATTTCATCGGCAAGTGTTATTATTTAATGAGAAACGGTTCTCTAGTGGTTTTTCGTGACGTAAGGTCGCTATATATTATTTTTATTGTAGCTTAAGAATTATAATAATAACCAAATAATATATTAAAGATAAAATAGATAAAATAAATATTTTCCCTTTTTTCTTATATTTCAATCATCATTAAAAATTTAAAAATATGCTTTTTCAAAACACATTTTGGTTATATTTGGTATTCGATATGGAGAAGGGGCTTCTTATAAGTCAAGCTCGTTCCGAAAAGCGGGACATGAGGTCGCCAAAATATATTATTTTTTACTGTAGTACAAAAATTAAATTTCGTGCAAAAAACAGATTAAATATGAAAAACGACAAAATAAAATATACATGTTTTTCTATATTTCAGTCTTCATAAAAAAGTGTAAATACCGAAATCTCTCGAAACAACGTTTAAATTTAAAATTAAAATTAATAAATATTAATTTAAAACACATTTTAAATTAACTTAAGAATTGTTTAAATTTAATTATGCCTTATTATAATTTAATTATTATTTAATCGCTATCTTCATCGGCGTCTGATTGCGGAAGCATTTCATGCAAAGTAGCAAGTGATGGAAGGTTTGCATAATAATAATGATTTATTACTAGGTAGAATCGAGGAATCGCTTCACAATTTTAGTGAAATGAGATATTTGTAGGATCTAATATGAACGATCTAAAACATATATTTATATACATATATCCTTTAGATCGCCACTGGATCTTTAAACCGATTTGCTTTTTTTCATTTGAACAAGCTTCTGAAACTTGAGAAGTGTTGATGTAAAAAAGTCATTATGCAAAAATTTAGTTAAGCATATACAGTAATTCGTTTACATTAACATACACATATTCAATATTTAAATAGACGGCTTCACAGTCATTTGTGGTACTGATATTAAACCTATGGTGTATAATGTAAGTTTTATAATTAAATATCATTAAACTTTTTGGTGAATATGGTTGCTGCAGCATCACGAGTTTTAAAGAGTGAGCCGGCGCTTTATCGTGGTGCAAAATTGAAATGTTATTAACTACAATTCTGTTCATTTTTTTCAGATTTCCATACACAAACTGAGTAAAACTGCGAGGTGAGATATTTATCGTACAACCTTGTTGTAAAAATTAATAATAAACTATACTGTTATAAATAAAAAAAATAGTTAGATGTACCCTTGACATTCGATTGTACATGACGTGCTTTTTTCCTTTGAGACCATTGGCTTTTGTTTCGATGTAATGACCATTTTCAAATTCTGAGTCATCAGCGAATTCATTCAACAATTTCTCTACGAAGCTGTCTTTGTAAAAAACCTAAAGGTATAAAATATGATCCTTGAAAATGACATTTTTTTTAATTTTACCTAAAATATTTTTAATAATACTTTCTCTGACCTATTCAGGTATATATTTTATGCAGTAATAAACATCATACAAGAGTAAGTATTTCGTTATTAGGTCTATCTTTTTTTTCATAAGCGAATTGAGATATGATATTCAGACTACTGGTTTTTAGTATTCTGCTTAAATAATCGCGCAACGAGTTTATTATTTACTTAGCGAAAACAACACACAACGCTTATTTTAAGCTTATCTTTCATATCAGTAGTCGGAATGCAGTTGAGAATCAAAGGGTTTCGCGCAGCTGGGTTACTATATTTTATGATAAAAATATTTTGCGATTAATTCAAGTCGAAACTCTAACTGGTTTTTACAACTCCCTTCATTCTATGTAGATAAAGAAGATCGAAAGTATCGATCGATCAAAAACAAGGAATACGTTTGCCATATTTAACAGTATATTAATATAAATAATATTACAACATTGGTGTATTGTACATAAGAAAAATATTAAATTAATAATACAAAATACAGTAATTTCAATTGAAACAATACTAATATTTGGTATGTAGTAACTGGTAGACTAATTTATGGAATTGTTCAAAACCATTATCTTTTCAGATATAAAATATTTTAATTTATTAATAAATACTTAATAATAATAAGTTTGTATAATTCATTTACTACATAAATTTTTAATTTAACAAAACATAATTAAAATTAAAATTTGACACCGAGAAAAATTTAATAATTGTAAAATTTCATTAGAAACATATTGCTTTCAGTTAATTGTACTATACAATACTTTGAAAGTTGAATTAATTGATATTTTATTATCCTTATATGATTTTACTGAAATAGCATATTTTAAAAAATATTTTCAGGATAGATTCGAGACTTTTCTAGATTTTCTTTTAGGAATAACCACATGAAACTGAATATATTATTTATTTATTTATTTTGTTGCATTAAATCCAATTTTAACATAAACAATATGTCCCTTTGAATAATAATATTTATTGTGGAAGTACTACTACCTAGAAAGTGTGTGCTTTTGAAGGCAATGTTCCGCTCCTTTTATTTCTTATATGTAAAAAAATGCTGAAAGAACTTATACCTTAAATACATCTCAAACATCTGTAGTTTAGTTCAGATTCATTATGTGAGGTCTGTTTTTACTTTTTTTATAAATATATTTTTGCTATGATTTTTCGGGCTCCATAAAGAGAACGTGCCCGGGAATTTTTCTCCCCCCCCCCCCTCTCTCGGCAGGCTCGCGTATAGTTCAAATTCCATTCCATAATACACGTTACACTTAGGGCATATTATACAATAAATAATCATTCAGGCGGTTACTAAAATTAATAATAATTATAAGCTTAGCACTCCACCACTTAATGAACGATTATGGCAGTGACGTTGACTAGAGCCATGCGCTTAATTATAAAACTTTGCAGACGATTGTCAAGTTGCTTCTCAAGCCTCTTTTAATTTGTTCAAGGATTGGTTTGGATCTAATAATTAAAAAATAAATTTGTAGAACGAAGCTGTTATAGATTTTCGATATAAGAGAGCAATAAAAAAATATAATAGTCGTAATTTCACACAGACATGATATACATCAACAATATTGGGCACATTAAATTCTACCTAATTAATTAGTTAACATTGTACTAATTAAAATTCGAGTATAGTATAATATGCTAATATTAATTAATTAAACAATTATCACAAGTAAACTCTAAATATATGTTTAGATTTAGATTATACAAAACGATGCTTATTTTGCTCAAAGTAAATACAATAATATTATTGCGATTTTACATATATTTACATATATATATTTATGATATAAAACGTGTATAGTTTACATATATTATTCTGTTAAAACTCACTGCCATTCTTTAGCTTCTATGTATGTTTTATTGAATGCATATTTAATTTATATTATACATCATTTTCAGAATTAGTTTATATTGCCATATCTTAGAAATTAATACAATTTACTTAAACTGACTCTTAGATGATCTATCGGAATTATAATTATATAATAATAATTTATTTCGATCTCTTAGACACCATATATAAATTGAAAAACACAAGGATCCATATTGGATTCGCACCCTGGTCTATCGTGCTGGTTGAGATATATATCATACAAAAGTAATGAGTCTGGTTCCACCCCAAATAAATTGAAAAACATAAATTCAAACCATAGTCTTTCAGGTATTATTCACCGATTTTAGGATTAGAATTTTCTGATCTATTATTGAGAATATTTATGCTAATTGAAAAGCGATATTTAAATTTAATACTTGAATATCAAACTGATATTTAAAAATCAAATTTACTTGAAACTAAAACTAGCTATTTGAAAATAGGCCATGTGTCAATTTGTCGTAAAGTTTTCAAAGAGATCTTTGCGGTGTCTTTGACAGATCAATCAAAGAGACCGCAAAACATGTTTTGCCTAATCAAGTGTAATCAACTAATGATTAAGTTTTTTTATGTACTTAAGATAAACAAATATAGAACACATCTAAAATTTATATGATTAGCACGATAGACTTATAATGTAAGTCAGCGACTAATATCCAAAATACATGGGTTTGAATCCCATATAGAGAATTAGTAATTATAATATAATTATAATTCCGATCCTAGATTTTCCTAATCTCACGGATGAATAATTAAAATAAATTCGTGCATAGTGACATGCCTCTCTAATTGTGTTAACTTTGTTGTACTGCGATTTACAATAAATATATTGGTTTATTCGGATGTCACTCGCTTTGGGCAACAAATATATATGTTTAGCCCGCTTAAGACAAGGAATGACGTATCTTTGATTTCTTTCTATTTTTAATTATCATATTTTCTTTGTATTACTCCGTACCACACGGTCCGTCAAACCACTGATAATATCATCAACTCAATTAATGGACAAAAACGAAGCATTAAAGTATTACACGAAACCAAAATAAAATTATTTTTAATTTTTTTGTATTCAGCCCACTGTATAATAACCTATTACATTTTTTAATGTAGATTTAACAATGAATAGATTTTTTAGCCGGTAAGTTAAGGAATGACGTTTCATTGATTTTTCACATTTTTAATTAACATAATGTTATAAATAAGTTTAAGTGGTTAATAAATAAAATGGATAGTAATCGAAAAGGTGCAATTTTCTTACACGACAATGCAGAATAACAGATAGCATTTCATCTACTATAAACATAATTTTGTTAAGGGATAAAAAAATACTATTAAAAAATATATTTTACGAATTTATTAACTCAAGAATTCCATAATTTTATACCACAGGAATAAATAAATTAGTTGACTTTAAGAAAATATTATAAAAACAGTTAATTATTAACTGATCAAACTGCAATTATCGATTTAATAAGTAGTTAAAAATAATGTAGTTAATAATTCCATTCCCTTAAACTCAGTTTTTAAGATATTAGCAAAGTCTATATTAATATTTATCTCTTCCAAAAATTAAAATGACTTATGAATCTATTTAAAATATGGAGCAATATGATATTGATTATTATATGAGATAATTTATAATCTTTTACTAATCTCACTAAAATTCTGTATTAAGTATTTCTTTATTTATTTATTTTTTATGTTAAAAGTACTTAAATCAAACTAAATAAATATTAATTTTAAATTTATCACATTAAACTGTTCGCCCTAAGCTATTGATTAATTCAGGTTTTGTATCACTAATGATTAGGACCAATTAGCAGATTGCTGGGGTGACGTTGAATGCCTATTCACAAGTATTGAAGTAGTCTTTATATTATACATACACATATTTAGACGATTGCATAATAGAAATTGCATATAAAATTAAATACCATAAGCAAAAAATCTGATTTTTTTATTTATACCTCAAATGAAGATTTAATTTTTTTTATAATTTTAAATAAACCACAAATGAGTTGTTTCAAAAATACATAACAATAATGAAAGAAGAGATATAAATCGATCTGAAATATGACTTCAGTATGAATAAGTATGTATTCTATTATGTATTGTTATATATTCGATCCTCTGTTTAGTTGTAATTTTTTCCCCGTGCCACTTTTCCTTTCGAACACTGAATATATCGATTACCAAGAAGTTATATTTAGTTGGGTAAAGTGACCTTATATGTATTATTCGTCGGATTATCGTGTTTTATTATTATTTTTATATGATTTTATGTGTTCTTTTTATATTAGATTGTACTGGTATGTGATATACAAATGATCCATTTATATATTTGGTACAAGTTAATGATGGTAATAATATAAAAATAATACGTAGTAAAAAAAAAAAAAAAAATTAAAATTAATATACGAACTGAACCAGCTCCTCATAGCTGACATTAAACATATCAATGAGGCAAGATGGCAACAGCAATAATAAAAATTGTTGATATATCAGCTGTTTTTTTGTGTCGCCATTAATTTTTATAGTGTAATAATAATACATAAAAATGTACGAAACACATGATTCTTATCTGATAAATATCTACTATTCTTATCTAAAAATATATGGAAGCCTAAAGCTGTTAAACAATTTATAAATAATTATAATTTTTTTATGTCTGGAAAGACAATTAGAGTCAATTTAAGAATTAAATACAGGGAATGTTTTAAATGTTAATTCTCAAATTATAGAAAACAAATTGGCAATTTTAATGCTGATTTAATATGATTTTTATGTCAAAACTTCAAGCTCGTAGTTATACCCTAACATCCCCCTTTTATAAAGTTTATTGGATTTGGGGATTTAATAGTATTACGGCTCTGAGCGTTTCTATTGGTTCTGTTGGGGTTGTTGCTTTTTTTTGGTAAGATGGGGGCGTCACCCTCAATGATAGATCAGTTGCCCTATCCACGGCTATTGCTGAGCTACCCCAACCCAAAAAGTCTACATCTCATAGGACCGCTTGGGCTAGGTCAGGAGTAGGGAATTATCACCAATAGGCGCGGTGCAACGTTGCCACGAATTTATGAAGTTATCTTCTTGGAATTTGTCTATGAATAGATAGTACAGCAGCTCCCGTGAAGGAAGACACCGGTTGATTTTAGCTGTAGACAGTTTCAGTTGAAGTAAATTTTAACATATAAAAAATAAGACAAAATAATTCAAGGAAAACTTCACTCTTTGCACAATTATATGACAGTAATGAAGAATATTTATTTTACTTATTCTTTATTTATTAATATACAATAATATCAATTTAATTAAAGCTTGCTATATGTCTTGTATTAAATTTAATGCGACTATCTAATATTATTAATGATACTATTTATACTAAAAATATACTGCGATAATAAAAAGAAATCATTAAAAACAGTGGTCACCAACTTTTCAGATCTCATAGACCACTAAACTCAAAATGATTTTTTCATACAAGTAAGTCATGGATATTTTTGTTCATTTAAATGGTCACAAATTTCAAAGAAATTCGATCACATATTTGCTTTAGCTTATAAAATTTGGCTTTCAGTACCAATATTTTTAAAATTCAGAACCATAATATAATTGATTAATTGATGTTAAAAGTTAATTAAAAAATATATTTCGACTTTACTTTATATAACTAATTAGGCAAATAAAATATTATAAATATAAAAAGCTGTATAAACTATACAAAAAGTATGTAAAAATAAAACATATACAACAATAGATCAAATTCACAAAACATATTATATTATTTTATATAAACTATGATTGTAAAAAATGAACATGTATGTATATCTACACCTAAACCTTTTCATCTTTCAGGTTCTTTCAATACAATTCCTTAAAACTAATATTATTGTGAGTATGATTATCCATAATAATAATCCATATTCTTCATAACTTTAATTTTTAATCGTCCATTGTTATTGTACTTAATTTATCAAAAATATGAAGACGTATTTATTAATCACTTCTATATGCAAAATACAGTTTTAATATCAATTTTTATAGATTAAATTAAAAATGGCTAATAAAAATATAATTAGAATTTTCGATCTGTAATCATTTTTATTGAAATGTATTCCTTTATACTACAATATTAATACTGCCCCTTCAAAGTAGTTCTAATAAATATAATATACTTAAACGCCAGCGTCTCTTCCAATTAGCAAAACAATTATGGAACACATTATTTGCTATAATCTTCAGCTCAATCGGATATTTTGCCTTTATTTCCTCTTTAGTCGCAAAACGTTGTTCTTTTAATGACCAGTAATTTATATGCGATATCAGAAAAGAGTCGCATATCTGGTAAATACTGTGGGCGCGGCATTAAAAAATGAAACATTAGTGCTTCATTGCCACAATTCTTGATAATGCCCTCCGATTATATAGATAACTCATTATTGACAGTTAAACCTATATTTATAATCAAAGAAAAAAGTAGGGTGAACATTGACC
The DNA here is from genome assembly GCF_051122295.1 of Plectrocnemia conspersa. NCBI lineage: Eukaryota > Metazoa > Arthropoda > Insecta > Trichoptera > Polycentropodidae > Plectrocnemia > Plectrocnemia conspersa. Next base: position 2,415,077 of record NW_028277169.1, read on the forward strand.
TTTGATCGAACTTTACGTACTTTTTTGATCTTGTCATTTTAGGCCGCTTCCTTTTAGGCAATTGGACCTTTGTTTCGTTGTCATGTCATACACCTGTTATTACACATTATTACAGTGGTCAGCGTCTTTATTCGACAATTGCTCAGCAGTTTATTTATGATGATGTTATTGTTGAATATACAGTATTGAAAATACATTGCTACGAAAATACAAGACGAATTAAAAAAAATATATTGCTTTGAATAAACCGTACGAAATACGAATTTCTTCAACAGTCTCCCTAAAAATGATGAGCACAATGTCTTTTTTTTCACATTTTCATCTCTAGGACGCCCATGTTTCTATATTTTTAATGCCTAATTAAAATATTGTGCATACAATATGATTTGATGCGTAGAAAAGTTTAACTCGTACCTATTATTATTTATTCAATAAATTATATTACGAAGTTAAAAAATATATAAAATGGCATTTTTGTCATGAGGCCAAGAATCATGGTTTTCCCAAGCCTTATCCAATATATATAATATAAATAATATCTTTAATTTTAAAATAAAATATATTTATTCAAAGCATACTTTTAAATTAACTTAAAAATTATTTAAATTTAATTATTGCGGAAGCATTTCATGCAAAGTAGTAAGCGATGGAAGGCTTGCATAATAACAATGATTTATTACTTCTACAATTTTAGTGAATCCTTATTAATCGAATGAGATTCTTCTGAATTAAACAAAAATTTAGTTTGGCGTAGTTAAACAGTAATTCGTAGCATCACGATGGTGTTGTTTTTGACCTACATAAGCGAATCTGTTTTAAAATGTGAGCTACGCTTTATCGTGGTGCAAAATCAAAATGTTTTTTACCATAATTCTGTTCCTTTTTTTTCAGATTTCCATACACAAACGGAGTAAAACTGCGAGGTGAGATATTTATCGTACAACCTTGTTGTAAAAATTTATCATAAACTATACTGTTATAAATAAAAAATTAGTTAGATGTACCCTTGACATTCGATTGTACATGACGTGCTTTTTTCCTTTGAGACGATTGGCTTTTGTTTCAATGTAATGACCATTTATAAGTTCTGAGTCATCAGCGAATTCATTCAACAATTTCTCTACGAAGCTGTTTTTGTAAAAAAAATATGATCCTTGAAAATGACTATTTTTTAAATTTGATCTAAAATATTTTTAATAATACTTTCTCTGACCTACTCAGGTATATATTTTATGCAGTAATAAACATTATATAAATTGGAAATAAGAGTAAGTATTTCTTTATTAGGTCTATCTATTTTTTCATAAGCGGATTGAGATATGATATTCAGAATACTAGTTTTTAGTGTTCTGCCTAAATAATCGCGCAACAACACATAACATTTATTTTAAGCTTATCTTTCTTATCAGTAGTCGGAATGCAGTTGAGAATCAAAGGGTTTCGCGCAGCTGGGTTACTATATTTTATGTTAAAAATATTTTGCGATTATTTCAAGTCAAACTCGAACTGGATTTTACAACTCTCTTCATTCTAAATAGATAAAATAAATAAAAAAAAGGAATACATTTGCCATATTTAACAGTATAATATTAAAAATAATCTTACAACATTGCTGTAGCGTACATAAGAAATATATTAAATTATTAATAGCAAATACAATACATATTTTTTATGATATATTTTGTATTTACTTTTATAGAGAAACTACATTTATTTATGGGACATATTTAATTATGCAGATAATATTTAATTGTGCACTTTTTATAATAATTCATAATCTTGTTTATAGTAAATATATTTAAAAAGTATGACATTTAAAACATTATTCATATTTAATTACTTAAATTGACCCCCATTGTCTTTTCAGACCTAAAAGATTATAATTTATTTATAAATACTTGTAAATAGTCAATACATTTTTAGGCCTCGATATATTTTTATAACGACTATAATAATAAATTTGTTAGAATTTAACCGATAGAAAAACATCGTTTATTCTATTTAGTAAATGTGTACATAAATAAGGTGAAAATTTGTCACCGAAAATAACTTATTAATTGTTAAATATCATAAATAATAAATTGCTTTGGGTTAGTTAATTTTTTATTAATATTTATAGAATCTAATTTCAAAAGATATATTTATGTGCTTATTAAATAATATTTTTAAAGGCAAAAATTGGTTTTATTGTTTAGTAGCACACATTTTTTGGACCAGGGGCGTGCCAACTCGAAATAAACCAGTGATTTGTGAATGCTTGATCGCGTAATGTTCGATTGTTTGATTGTGTAATCGAATTTTAAAATTATTTGCCTTATTAAAAGTACTTATGAATGAATAATATCATACATATGCTTTTGTAAATACACTTGATTACTATTATATATACCAACAACAACGATCAACTTCCGTTTCCAATTCATAAACAATTTTGTATATTCAAAAAATTATTAATGAACATTTTTCTGATTTAATGCAATTTGATTGAAACTCGCGATGGAAGACTTATGATATGTCAGTTAATTAAAGTAATGTATTGACAAATATAAAGTTTGAAAAGTGCACGAAGATTCTATAAGAGCAATATAATAAGGGGCGAACGTCTAGACTTCAAAGGGGCATTCGAAGCATTTAAGGGTGAGAGTTATGTTTCCAAGGGAAGCTTAATTGGTTTAATATTTGCGATATAAACAAATAAAATTAAGTTTGAGAAACTGTATACTGATGAAACCTAAGTTTGTTCTTATCATATTATATAATATATTAAATCAATTTAAATATGTATATATATATATATATATATATATAAAAATAATTTACTTATTCAAAACTGCTAATAATGCAAAATTTTACACTTTAAAAATACGCATAACATATTCATCATGCAGACATAGCGTGATTTTGAGACGATCAAACACTATCATTGTTTATGAAGCAATGTCGATACCCTCAACGACCTAAGATTTGCTAAAAGGCATGCCAATTTATAATTATCACGACGATGACCTCTACTGTGTATTCATATAGTGTAATGCAGACGTTCAAAGAAATGATCGTTGAAAGATTTTTTCGTATATACTGTATTTAAGTAAACGTTCCTTTTATTTTTTTTTAATAGTCATATTCATGATTATGTTTATTAAATATAAATTTATTATACAAGAAGATTTATTCAATTTAAATTTGTATGTAAGCAGCGCCATGGACCATTGATATGTCAGTGAATAAAACATGAAAGACATCGGTTCAAACCTCAGTGTTTTTCAATTTCTATCGTGTCTGGGAGATCTGATTATTATTTAATTATAATACAGATCGATCATTACATTTTAGTTTTTCCTAAATTTTCCTAGTCTCATAGATAATTAATTGAAATCGAGCTGAGTCGTGCCTTGATTATAAAATGTAATATTAATTTATAATTAATAACAAATATGTCACTGATTTATACTCTTACTTACCCCGTTGTAACGCATTGGGATAACGCATGTCACGTTATTGCCTTTCAGTGTAAAGAAATGCCACATAATTTCATTTTCAAGGTCGTCGATGCTAGCAAAATATTCCTACCATATCGACATATATATTCTAGACAGCTCTTATTTTACTAAGGACCGGAAGGTGGTTATAGTTCTCTGTCGCGTCCACTGTTCTTGTATGTAAAGTCTAGAATTGTAGTACTTGCCAACTCTTTTCTGGCAAAATCTGTTGAGGTGATTTGTGTTTGTTCTTTTATCTTGTTTTCACGTTTGATGTGTGTATGTTTGTGCGTATATGATACGTATATATGTATTTTAAAATTGTAACCTGTCAGGTCACGATGGTTCTAATTTTAATCAATAAATAAATAAAAAATGCTGCAGCGAAATATTTACAATAATAGAAATTAGTTGCAGAAGAAGATTTATTTAACGTTATTTATGTTACGCATTCGCCAAACTAAATGTCGCCGTGTTGCCAGGAACCTGCGCGGCTCCATTATAGTTAGCTTGAATTTTGACAGCCGAAGTAATACATATCTAAATCTGAATTGTTTAATTATGTAATTAATATTAGCACATTATAATATACCACTATAGTTCAATTAATACAACGTTAACTACTTACTTAAATAGTATTTTATGTATGTACGCAATATTGTTAAAATTACGTATATTAGCTATTTTTTATTAAAAATCATTACAATCTTTCTTTTACATATTTGTTTTTTTTTTAAATATTCGATCAAAATTTATTCTTGAACAAATTAAAAGAGCTAGAGAATCTTAAGAAGCAACTCGAAAATTGTCTGCAAAGTTTTATAATTAAAAACATCACCTTTATGAATTATATAATTAAACGTCACCGCCACAGTCGTTCAATAAGTGATAGAGTGTTGAATTTATAATTATTATAATTAATTTTAGTAACATCGTGCAAGATTATTTATTATATTATTAGTACTAAGTGTAGCGTGTATTATGGAATTAATAATATAAGATATCAATACAAATTTACGGCCTATAATATTATGAATTTCATCAATCAATATTTATCTTATAAATACTTTTAAATAAAAAACAGGTGTATAATATATGTACAGAGAAGCTATTATTTGAAGAAAAATTTTGGGTGCCACCTATTTTTTAATATTTGTTTCTCAGCTCAGCTTTTTAAATTATCCCTCTAAAAATATGAATACAGCAGCAATTAATTCAACCTTCAAAGAATTGTATTATAGTAGTTTTTGATTATGTTTTCGAACAATGAAATCAATTTTCGGCTTTAAAAATAATATTTTATGAGCACATAAATTGGTTTCTATATGTATTAATAAAACATCAATTAACTCAAGGCAATATATTTCTTATGATATTTAACAATTATTAAGTTATTTTCGGTGGCAAATTTTCACCATATTTATGTACACAATTACTATTAATTTTTTTAATTTTTTATTACTAATAATTTTTAATTAACAAATTTTCACCATATTTATGTAACAATTACATATATTTATGTACACATCTTCATATTTTTTTAATTAATTTACTTTTGCTTCAGATGGTTTTTTTAGCTATGGAAGCAAAAAATTTAAGGGATGACTGTAAAAAATGAGGCATACTATAACTATATGTGTGTTAATCGACTTTGCTTTTAGTTTAGAACAAACGGTTATATGTGTTGAACTTTGCTTTTAGTTTAGAACAAACGGTTATATGTGTTGAGCTCTAAAAATAAATATTTACGACAAAAAGTAGACAAATAATAATGAAGTTCTTAATCGCAGTACAAAAATAGTTTCGTTCTCGTCTCCCGCTTTTAACCGATGAGCCCCGCAAAAGTCAGATTCTCGTCATTCGCATGCAAAATGTAAAATAGTTTTTTAGAAATTTGAGTTTCAGGGGAAAATTTTATAATAAAAAAGAAAAGAGGTGAAAACCCAAAATCAATTTTTATTTTTACCTTGTGTTTGAGATTATTTTTTTATTATTTAATTGTAGATAATTAATATTAAAAATTTATTAATGCACAATTTAATGGAAATATTTAATTTTTAATTAATAATATTTTTTTTATCTTTTTGTGTATAATTAAAGTAAACTGCAATTTAATTTTTTACATTTTACATTTTACATTTTTTTTACATTTTAAATATCTAAAAAAAAATTTTTAATTTTTACAAAATGTAAAATTGTTTTTTAGAAATTTGAGTTTTAGGTGAAAATTATAGTTTTTATACTAAAAAAGTAAAGAGGTAAGAACCCTAAATCAATTTTCATTTTAACCTTGTGTTTCTGATTATTTTTTAATTTTTTTATTGCTATTAATTAATTTTTAATCAATACTATTTTTTTTGTAACATTTTTTTTTTATTTACTGATATTTTATGATTTCAATAATATTTTTTTCAAGAACTAAATACAAATTTAAGAAAATAAAACTAAATTATAATTAATAATAAAATTAGATCTTATTCTCTATAATTAAACGAAACAAATAGTAAAAATGAGAAGAAATGATTTTAAAATGAAATGATACAATCCTTTTGTTCCGAAAGACGCAGATCCCACGCATGCGTACCGCCGCTCGTTGTCGTCGAATGACGAAGAATTAATAATATTATTTTTTTTGTATAAAAATATAATCAGCATTAAAAAAATCACTTAAAAATATAATTTAATTTAATGTGTACTATTTGTCAATTAAAATTTAATTATCAATTAAAACAGTGTGTATTTTAATTTATAAATAAAATAATCTTATCTTTGTGGAAAAATTGTCTTAGTGATTTTAAAAAAAATATAAGCAATGAAAGACTAACATAGATATATCATTGTAAATCCTATCGAAACTTTGTCAGAATATGACATTTTGGTAATGTTCCTTTTTTTACTAATGCAATACAATAATATTAAAAATAAAACCCTTAACCATTACCAATATATTTATATAATATAAATAAAAAAAATCATAATTGATGTCAGACAGCACAGGCTCGGCAAGAATTTCCCATATTAAAAACTTGCTGAACTCCCACTGCGGCATATAGCGGCTCCAGAGAACCGGAAGTCGGCCATGGAAATCCCCAGCACCCCTGCGCATCCTCTCTTCACCCAACCACCCCATTCTCCACCCAGCCGCTGAAGGCCTACATATTTTAGGGAATCAATGAGCCCAAAAGCTCGTGCGATACCCTTCCATAATACGCACGGTATGACACTGTCTCTCTGCTGGTGCTGACATTGTGGACGTCACAAACACCCTCCTATCCTATCTGAAAATCAAAACTGTTATATAATAATAATCATCATTATTATACAATTTGTTACAGCCTCAAATTTTATTTATTAGATTTTTAACCAGTAAAAACTGAGATATTATGTGTTATAAAAAGGTGTATGTTTGAGAATACCGTTTCTTTCGATCGATTATTTGCAGATATATTTGTATTGCTATGTTCCACCTTCTAAGAAAAGGTTGAAATACAATATTGGTTGTATTAATAAGAACTTTTTACCACTCATATAGAACTATTTACTGAAAATATTTATATAAATTTTATTATTAAATGGTTCATAATTTATTTTAAGTAAAAATATCTATAATATTGTTTTTATTTTACAATCTTTGTGAGACTAATAAGGACAAGCAATACATTCTTAAAGTTTTCTAAATAAATCCATATCATTTATTTTTCATTTTCATATATATGGTTTGTTTTTCCTGATTGATCGGTAGAATTGAAATTCATCATGTGATGAAATTATATAATATTATGTACATACGTCATTCTATTTTGCATATTTAATGAATTCATAGTGGAAAATTGAAAGGTTATTTTGTTCTTAAATAGGAATCCATACAACGAGTGGCTGCTTTGTTTCGACGATGTTTTTTTTCTTGGTTTGTATAAACAGTTGTATATCACTGAATGACTTTTAATATGAACATGTGACTCTTACCTAATTGCACGCTTTTTCTTTTGCGTTGAATCTATGTTTTTCGGTGGCAAAGTTTAATTGAAGTTTACTTTTTTATCGTTTTTTTTTATGGAAATGGCCCATGAATGGTTTTGGATAATAACACAATATTTTTTTATATTATGAAATATCATATTTTCTCGCAAGAATAATTGTTAATATTTATTCATAGTATTGACGAAATAAATAATATTAAAGAAAAAACTACTAGCAAAATAATGTGTACAAAAAACAATAAGTTCATTTCGAGATGAATTGGAAAAATCTGTTTTATCTGATGGGATTTCACATAACTAGGGTGACTACTCTACTAGTCAAAAAAGCTTTTAAAAAGCAGGTAAATTTTCAAGCACCTGGTACGGACCAACATTTTTATGCAGTGGTTGTAAAGTATTCGTACAAATTTAATATATAAAAAATCTTGAGAGTTCAGCAAATTGCCTTTTTCTATAAAAAAGAAACACTAGTAACGATACAAGAGTTTGGTGATAATCTACCGATTTTTAACCATCGCCAAAGTGGTATAATTTTTATAGCAAAATATCTACGATTTTTTTTCTCCATGGCTTTGCCTTTCAAAGTTAAAAAAAGTAAATTTTTGACCTAATACCGGTATTACCGGTATTGAAATCCCAAATCGTGAAGTCTGTTTACAACATAAAATATTTCATGGTTAATTTTTTATGTATGATTTAAATTTCCTATGATATGATGTATAAGTTTCGCCTTGTTTAAACAACATCGATTGAAAATTCTCTCATAATATCACCATAAAACTATTGACCTGATTACTTCGGGTTATCGTGGATACAGATAATTATTATCTTTAAGAATGTTTTTCTGTTTCTGAGAACTAATGAAGGACAGACTTCAGCTTCTCAATCAGTTATTGAGGTATGCATTTGTCAATTTCAAATAGAGGAAAAGAAAAAATAACTCGTCTCAAAAGTAAGGTCAATAATTGTTATTAATAAAAGACCAAAAAGTGAATCATTATTAAGCAGCAATAACTCTTTGCTTGGAAAGAATGCGCGATAGATTATTGTTATCAGTTTTCTTTTTAAGGCGTATACACATTATGCGGATGTGTTCAAAAAGCGATGCAATTGGCCCGCCAACATCCACATCTGCAATTCTACAGAGCTGTATTGAACCAGCAATAAAAATAATATGTTACACTTGGTCACAGACGAGGAAGATGCAAAAATTTAAAAACTGTGAATGATACCAAATGAAAGCGGCAAAAAATCACGTCAAGTTAGATCGAAATTTTTGGTTCATATTTCTGATTTTTTTATTGTAAAATAATGTCTAGATCGTTCGTATAAAGCAATCCGACGAAATTTTGCCGAATAGCTTGGCCAAAAATAACACTGTTGTGATGCCGTATTCACAAGATATGACTCACTGCGATTTTTTACAGTAGGAAATACATAAAAAATACAACGTTTCCCCTCCATAAATGATTGTTTTGTAGATTGAAAAATAAACCGCTGGCTTAAGTGTATTATATCCAATAGGGACTTCTTTGAATGGGACAATATCAATATTGAAGAATAAATAAGGACTTTTATCTCACCTTGTACATGTGTATAGTTATCACAATTTTGTTGTTTTGTTCAGCAAAAATTTCGAGCAGTGTAATCTACATAATAATTCCATTGTTAAGACTGGGTACGGGGGTTTCTTTTGTATTCTATGCGAAATGACTAAAGGTGGGTTTCAGGTTCAAAAGAGCCAGCGATCCGTATATAGGTTAAGAATTGTATCTACCCAGTACGCGGCTCATTTTCTGTGACCCACATTCCCGACTATTTTCATATCCATTTCCATGATTACGAAACTAATCTCGAGTTGCCGAGTGTAGATTTTTTAATTTCCAGTCGTAGGTATCGAAAAGTTGCCTCACGGTTCTACCGCTAATTGGCGAAACGGTTGCAGGCGGATATTGGATAAACGTCTGTCGCATTGCAATAAATTGCTAAATAGGTCACGTCGGGTGTTCCAACCTACGGGTTCTGGGGCGGCTCAGTGTGACCTCGTTTTCGTGGGATGAGCCAGGTTTCGCATCTTGGACCTCTGCTGAATAACGACCGACATAACAAAGCTTCAGTCCCTAGAATCGCGAACGAATCTCGGCTGTGTATTTTATGTGGATTGTTTCAGAGGTTTTTTTATTTATTTTTTATATTTTACAACCAGGATGGATATTTACTTTAACAACAACTTGTTTTTTTTGTGTATCGAACTGCTTCTAATTTATGTTTCATTTCTAAATTTTTGTTGAACGATGCCAAGTAAATTGACTTGTTGAAAAGAGTGATAAATCGTGTATCAAAAACTTGAGTTCCTTGAAGTGGTTCAATATAATTATTCAACTCTCGACAGGCTCTAGTAAAATAATAATACGTTTTTCGTCCGAGTCGTTACGTCGCGATGTGGTAAAAAAAATCCAGGCATGGACATGCATGTCATTTGATGAAATGCTATGAATCTTAATTAAAAAAAATATTAAAAAATGACCCTGGTAAAAAACTGTTAGTATTCTTCTTAAAAATCTTAGTAATGTTGAATATTGTTTTTATTTATAATTACTGTGCTGTGTGCAGTTCCATCTGGGTATCTCGTGGTACGTTTTTTTTAATAAAATGATATTCGGAGAACAGCAAGACGTCTATTATGTGTTATTCGAGAAAAAATATTTATTGTGTGTGTTGTGATATACCATTGGCGTTCCATATGGCAATATGTAGTAAGACAGACAAACTTTGTCACAATATTTTTTCATAGTTTGTCAATTAAGATCGTTTTTAAGACTAATCTACTCAAAACAGTTAATGTGCTATGGCGAGGAACGTCATTTGGATGGAGGGGGGGGGGATATTAGGGCATTTTTCCTTCTTGAATTTGGCTATAAAAATGCATTTAATGAAATACTATGAATTTAATGAAATCAAAATATTAAAAAAACAACCACTGACATGCAAAATTTCCCCCCCCCCTCTGAAAAAATCTAAAAGCTCTTGATTCTAAACCATAAATTCTCGGTTTATTTTTCAAAGAAAATTAAAAAAAAAACAGTCTCGAATCTATGCTGAAAATATTTTTTTAAATATGTAATTTTAGTGTAATTATTATATATTTACATGCGATAGTGAATATGTATTTTTTGGTTAAGTCATATTTTCACTAGTGAAGTCCGAAATATGTTTTCAACAATAGATATAATTTCTACTTGCAAAAATATAATTTAACTGATAGGCGGTAGTGAAATTATATACTGCTCTATAATGTCTATGAAACAGTTGTGAAACGTATATTTGCTGTTCAAACCCAAACCTAACCTAATGTTCAAAATACATACTAGACGCACACTAATTAAACTCTTATATTATTAGAGTATTGGGCAAAGTGTATTCAAATGTTGGTCAATAGCATCACTTCTCAGAAGTCAAATATTCACGGCAAAAGCAATAACATCGTATCCGGAGTTTTTCAGATACAAGTATGCTTTAATCGATTTCACATCGCTTTCAACATTCAAATCATCTTTACAATGTACAGAAAAAAATATAAAAATATGCCTTTGAACCAGGCAATCCTTAAAACTGATGCCCCCCCAAACATACATTTTTTGCAGGGTCATAAAATCAGCATTTCTTAGAATAATAAATTGATTATTGTTAAGCTCTTGCTATTCGTAGATTTACATAAATTTTAGTTTATTCAGGATCGCGAATATGCCACCCCCAAGCAAGTGCCGCTCGGGGCGGCCCGCCCCACTGCTTTGAAATTACTTTCTTATTCACTATTGATTTTTATAAATATAAGTTTTTATATATATTATTTAGAAACATATATCATTAGAAATGAATTAAACAATAGTTCATATGGATACTTTTAAAATAAAAAATATATAAACCCCTTTGTATGTTAAATTACTACCTGTTTTTTGAATACTATTCGTGAGACTATAATAAGTTTGAATTTTTTATCGTGTGAAAGCACACGTTGTAGCTAAATAACATATTGAATAATTAATCGCTTTTATATATAACTGTTTTGGAATCAGCGTATGACGTTTACAAGGTTTAATACGTATGGCAATATTTTTTTTTCTAGAAAGTTTGACAGATTGATCTCTCAAAATCCGATTAGCTGTTTTGGTTTATTATGAATTATTTCATGAAACAACAGACGCTTTTTTTCGTAAAAGTACAGCAATAATTCACTCAATCAAATAGGCAGCGCTATCGTGCTGAGTACAATTTAAGCAGTACTGACCAAGTTCCTCGTTAATTAGAAAATGGATCTAGATATTCGAAACGACTTGTTTATTACTAAATTCTCATCCTGATGGACGTCTAAAGGTCAGTTCAAAGCGATGAAAACATTGAGCGCTTATGAGTTAGAGGCCATGAACTAACGATCAATTCAGATATTGCCTTCGAAAGAATCCAGTGGTGGTCCGTGAATTGCCGAGTTTAATTCATCTTAGGGTAGATCTTTTACGAGAATATGTAAATGATTTAATTTTTGTTTTTCGCGATATGAATATTTTATAAGTGTGGCCATGAATGTCTTGATAATATTGAATATATTACTTACCCATCCAACATTCCACATACATAATATAATACACCAACTCGCCGATTAAATCCATAGATAGACAAAAATTTACACGTTCAAGGAAATGACTAAAATAATAGCATAGTGCGATGTGCGATCTAGAAGCATATATTAAAAAAACCGCCTGTTTTTGATGCGTTTAACAATTAATCTTACATTTCGATCAATCGCCCTTGGTATAAATGACTGTATCTTTTCCTCGTCCATCACTTCAGTCCATAGTTTAGTAAGGTTTGCAACGAAATGGTCTGTCTGAGAATCGTCTTCGTCGTTGTGATTATTCTGGTGAGTCACTTAGTGTTTTGAAAGTAATGTTTCTTTAGTCAAATCTAAAACTCTCTCCAAAATATTGTATTTGAAGAATTAAGTATAAAACAATTACTCAGACTGTTTTTTGATTTTTTTTGCTGTTATATTTTTTCATAAAAAGTTTAGAGCTACTAAAAATTTATTGCTTCCATAGCGAAAATATTTTTGTGAATTTTATTCGTCAATGTATTTTAAATGACAAAATTTAATTAGTTGTGAATATTTTTAATATATTTGGCTGTGTAGCGCAAATTTAAGTTAAATTGTATAAAGAAAATGTTAAATTGTTTGCATAGCGACATTAATGCCTTACTGTATTCAATGAACTGAAGTTCGTATTTAAAAACACAATATATTATATTATCCAATGGGAAATTTATTAGTTGATAGCATTCATATGTAGATAATTTAATATTCTTATGGTTAAAGCTTCAGAGATTCTGCTTTTTAACATTGAAGAATGTATCCACTGTTAAAAATCAGACATAAGCAGAAGAACTTCTTCATGGTTAAAGCTTTTAATAAATAATGAAATGCACGAAAAAAAGTATGTATTATATTTGAGAATATACATATGTACATTAATTATTTTTTTTTGTGTAACGGTCATCATCAAAAATAAATAAACTATTTAAATGTATTTTGGTTCTGTTAATATTTAAAAAATATTTTAATAGCACATATATATATAAAATATCATATCTGTTGTTATAAAATACAACAATATTATTTATATGCATATTAGTAAGCTGTATACCGAATAATACAGTATTCATAATATTTTGATAAATGTTTTACTTTTTAATAAATATATATTTGAGTTTAATTTTTTCTGAAAACTTTCAAAAAACACTCGAAGATTATGTCTGTCATAACATGAATTTTATTAAACGTTCGGTTAAAACAGTTCGAACAACATTCGCGACCTGAATAATAATTTACCTCGAAATACGGTCTATACTTATTGTTTTTTTATAGCGTATTTGGATAATATCATACAAAATTTAATTTGCTTAAAAATCAATCCAATGATATTTTGTGATACAAATTAAATATTATGCAATGATATATTTTAGCAATCAATAATTGTAACGTACGGAAATTGTTTAGCTGATATTTCGTGCGATAGCGCGAGCTAGCGATCTTGCTCCAATGATGTCAATCTTGCTCTATTATTAAATTTCGTTAATTTATTTTTCATATTTTTTATATATTATTCGGCTTTTGTGGATTTTTTATATCGTTTTAGAAGCTCTCAATATTTTTAATAAAATTTCGTACTCTTTAATTTATCGATATTATTTTCTATAGAAATAACTTATATTAAATAAATTTAAAAAAAAATATTTATTATTTCTTCAGTCAAATATATAAATATATAACTATCTGGGTTACCTCATATAGATTGACTGACCGCCGTACATGTACGGCGATACCGCTCAACATCAAAATATATATTTATTGCTCTGCTCATTATACAGTAGTGTATACAGTACAATAAAACAATAATGAATAAAAGGTACAAAATAATTTCAAAGACTGAGTAAAAAATTTGAAACTTTTTGCTTAAGCTATGCTTCAAATCTAAGGTCTTACAAAAATTATAGATATTTTCATATTAAATCAGTTCTTGAAATTTAATATAAATAAAAATACAAAGTCAAAAACCTTACAATCTGTTAAATCTTTATATAAATATAGTTTTTAAATTATGACTTGTTATATACGGCTAATATATAGAATTTTGGCACGTAAAGGGTTAATATAGTGCACGTTTCCACTTACATACATACATTGCTTTAACATTCGCTGAAACATGTACATTACTATTAATTTAAATTGCAGTTATAGGATCAATCAACAGAGTTACTAAAATAAGTAATTGATAACCATCCAAAGAATTCGCACAAATTCGGATTCACTCTCTTTACAAAAATACCTCAAGTCACTGTGGAGGTAGTCAATCGACAATCGACTACATTTCAGTATCGTCAAGTTTTACGTTGACACATTTTTCATTTATCGGTTTATTTCAAGTGACAACACAAAGTGCTTGACAAACTATCGCTATTTATTTTCTACGTAATCTAAATAAAAGTTTTTATTTACTGTCATGCTGTGGGAAAAAAAGTAATGTCGAACGACAATATACATACATACAGTAAAAATATATTATTTAGGCTTCAACACAATTAAATTTTAATCATTTATTTTTTGTCTTCCATTCAGGTTTCGTATTCTGCGAGTCTTCCATGGAAACCGCCAGATTGTGATCCTCCACCGGAAGTAGTATGCGATACTCCTCCGCCAATAGAATGTGATCATCTCCCGTCAATAGAGAGCGATCCTCCATCGTCAATAGAAGACGATAGCTTTCCACCGATAGATGACGATCCTCCATCATCATTCGATTGCGACCCACCATCGATAAACTGCGAGCCTCCATCAACAACAGAATGTGAATTTCCAGCAACATTTGAGTGCGAAATCTCACCTTGTGATCCTCCTGAACCTCCTTACTACTGCGATGATTATTAATATGTATTAATTATATTAATCTAGAAGCATATTGTACTTAAAAAAAATTGAATTCGAAAAGTAATCACAAAGCAAAACGTACGTTGAAAGACTGATAATGTACTTACACAATAAAAAAAAACTGTCAAAGATATCGACTAAATGAAATATGTACATAAATGTTTGTAAAGAAAATTGAATGTCTTTGTATGGTAATTTATACTTGTTATTTACTGTATATAAAAAAGTTGCGCTGCGCAGCCATACAATTCATTTACGTAAAACATTAATTAATAAAAAGCACGTAACTTATGATTTTATTTAATTAAAAGTACAGCTCTTTAAAAAATACAATAAAAAAATAATTAAAAAAGTTGTTGAAGAGTTTGTAGACCAGCATACAATTTCACATTTAATTACTGGGACTACGTAATATAGTAAAGAACAAGCGTTATTAGGTAAGTATGACGCGAGACGAAAAGGGTGTATAATATTTCCACCCTTCAATTAGCAAAATGTGTTTTCATTTATTATGTATACTTGAGTAAACTTGTAATATAATTAATTATGTAATTGATTTAAGCGACGTTAAAATATAAATGCAAAATTATACTATAATATAATAAAATATAAAATTAAAAGTGTAATTATTTTATTATTTACTATGTATATATTTTTATTACTCACATTCAGGATTAATTTTTATATACGAGTTTGTTAAATATTCGCATTTTAATTATTTCAGAACTTGATCCTTATCAAAGAATTTATAATGAGGCACAGGAAGCGCTCTTTATATATAATACATATATGTAGTAAAACAGCGTTTATTTTTTTTTACATAACGCAATCAGATTACGTTCAATGTTAATTATATATATTTAAAATATAAATACGTATTATGTTGCTAAAACTATTGCATATATCACCTAGTTAGATTAGTGGTGAAAAAAATTATTAATAATGTTTCAATATACAAGATTAATTAGACCATTTAGAAAATTCGCAAAGAAAATAGACTATATTTTATTTATTTATTTTCAACCTTATTTTATGTTTCTAAAATACAAACCCAAAAATGTACTTTAAATTACAATAATATTACATTTTAATTGAAAAATGATTATTGTAGGGATTTTTTCGATCTGCGTGATTTATTATACTTCTGAAGTCATTCTAACGACGATTTGGAAAAAAACGAAAAACTGCCTTGAAAGTGAGGCTACATACAGTACATTAACAACAACGGAAGAGAGATTTTATAAGCAAATAGCTGCGTTAATAATTGTAAATATTGCACATCTGTTCCATGACACCATGACATCACTACTCTATGTTTGGAAAGGACGCGCGGCTATTTGGCTGCAAAGTTACACCCCTTTGACCTCGAAACAAATTATAAGAATTCAAGATAAATCCGTATTGTTTGGACCTCTCGAAAAATTTTATTAGGGATATGTCTATATTGTTTTTAAGTTGTTATCTAGCATATTAACTGTCAGATTTTGCGATAAAAATATATGTAAAAAATAATATAGCAAATCGTCCACAATTTAATTTGAGTAAAATATTTTATAATATTACAGTCAGTCGGCTCAAATTAGACATTCTGATTTCTCTATGTTTTATATTTCTCAAAAAATGAGAATTCTCATTTTCACAATTCTTGAAAAATTTTAATAAATAAAAAAATATGTGATTATAACAATATATTATATTATTGTAGATATCTTCATATTATTGATAAACAGATGATTTGTTATAATGGATGTAAATAATAATCTACTTAGCTAATATAGTTAATTGCTTATACATTAAACAAATATAATCAAAACATACATATAATAAATTCAGGCCCACATACAATATTCCCCTGACCGTACTCATTTGTTATACCTATCAATCATTTTTAATATTAAACGTATGTAGATTTTATTTATTATTTTCTAACTTATATATAAATACTAAAACATTCATTTTCAGTATTAGTTAAATATCTAACTAACTATACCAATCTATCAACCACAATTCAACAACTTATATATTTTTTTTTATTTAAACTCATTTTTTAAACATCATATTATCTAATTTATTAAGCATATACAATATTATGACACCTGGCAAAGACCCATTCTATCTTATGCAGCGTTATAAAAAAATAGAGCTGCTATAAATTATTTTAAAATTTTCCTAAAAATTAAATATTTAGTTGAAAGCAATCAGTTCTAATTTTTTTAATATGTAAAAAATACTATCCTTACTGAAGATTAAGTGATAATAAAAATGTGCTTATTTATTTATTTAAATTAAATTAAATTAAGATCATCGTAACCTAACAGGTTACCCCAATGCGTCACGTTGGTCAAAAACAATAAAATAATAAAAAGTCAAAATTTAATGATACGAACTAGACCAGCTCCTCATAGCTAACATTAAACAGGTCAACGTGTAATCAGGACCGGCCCTAGGTTATTTGGCACCGCAGGCAAAAACTAAATTTGCGCCCCCCCCCCCCTATTAATACTTTAATAACTTTTAGGGACTGTGATGGTGACGGGTGGCAATGAGACACCGATTGAGCCGCTGCAGTAATATATTTATTGACGGTTACGGTGTTTACATTACAAAATGGGGCGGACGCGCGACGGCACGCGTCCGAACCCTTACAAGCTTGCCGGTAGAGAGAGCGAAAACCGTCACAACAATGCTACTTCAGCGCCGACCAGTTTTGGCCATAACAAATCTATATTGGCCCCCATAAACTCATTACATGAGCGCAAAAATATAATTCAAATTAAAGTAATTTAATATTATATTTGACACCATATTCTTTTTTGCGATTGTGGGTATTTAAGAATTTGTAGTTTTATTTTCGTCACGGTTTTTTACGCGTGAAATAATCTAAAGATTGCACAGTGGTGTATACAAAAAAAATAATATCAGATTATATTCTTTAACAATATTGTTTGATAATTTTAAGTGAATATTGCGCCTTTATTTGGAATCATGGCGCCCCACAAGATCTAGCGCCCCAGGCGATCGCCTGTACTGCCTGCCCCTCGGGCCGGCCCTGCGTGTAATGCCATCAAAAGTGGTCATCCTATGTGAGATGCAAAGCTGAAATGAAATATATCGATGCGTACTGACAAAACATTTGATTTTAAGGGAGAAAAATGGGAGTATACTAAAAAAAATGTTATTACCCGAATAAATGCGTATGGAATGGGACAATCAATACAAAAACTAGACTGCTTTGGATTGAGGAAGAGTGACGCTCTGTGATAAAAGTAAAATAAAATTATGCGAGTCAGATAGGGCGCACTACGTTCGTCGTTAAAGTTGAAAGATACTGCGTAAGACGTCTCCAGGCAACTGTTAAATCCAGAGAGCTAATGATCAGAGGGTGCGTCTTATATTCCGGAATGAAAGGTATCCATTTCATCGACGAAATAGTGAAGGCGGTGAATTATAAAAACTAAATGCTTATCTGTGTTTTGTCAGTATTAAAAAGTAAAGATGGTGCAATCAAATAATATATTAGTGATAATATATTATTTAAAATATTTTAGAATTTAATACTTTTTTATTTTTCTATTTTATTTAATTTTTTATGCGATAATTAGACACAATTGGCTCACTACTGTGATACTTATTGTAATAAATAATATATATACTATATGGTTAGGAATAAGCTCAAAAGTGTTGCTTAAATAAATCGACCCCCACAGTATGGCTAAGCAACATAATTTTTTTCATTCGTCCAACATTAACTAGGTCGTTGCGTGTAATTCCGGTGCTACCCTGAAAATGATATAGACTTATTTTTGCAGCCTTTACTTTCAAGAGGTATATGTAGAAATCAGGTCGAGCCTATTGACCCATTTTTTGGGAACACGTGTCCCAGTTTCCTTTTCAGCGATATTCTTTCTCCGGGGCTCGATTCGGAGCCACCCTGTTTTGAATTATAGAGATGCTTGGTTCAACGATTAACAATTTATGAGGTTCGGTGGGTTCGTCGAATCGACGATTATATACAATAGCTCGTACAGTTAAAACTACTATATGATTTTATCATTTATCAAAGATAAAAAAACATAAAATAATGTTTTACTTTTAGAACATTAAATAACACAATTTTAAATAAAATACAAAAGCTTAAAAATTTATAGTAAATATATTATTTTTAACTCATATATGAGCTAGGAGAAATAGTCAATGCCACAAATTTAATTGATTATGACTATTCAGATGTATAGATAGATCTTATTGAACTTTCACATAATAACTGTATTGAATATTCCTATTCAAAAAATGGTATGGTAGATTCATATAAAGATTATTTATTAAATGTTGCAAACGTTGTAAATAAAACGTGTCATTTTTATCTGAATTTCATAACCATAAACTATTTGGTAAAAGGTCATTTCTGCATTAAACAAATAAATGGCCCGTTCTTTATTATTGTTTTACTCTCATTGCAAAATATATGTTATATATATATTATTATTGCAAGCTTGATTTTTTATAATTGTTTTCCAGTAAGAAATTTTAACACTTATGTACCTGATTGTATATATTTAATATAGTTTTTGACAAGAAAAATTCTGTAATGCCTTTTATTTAATGATTTAGGGTAGAAGGTATTCGAATACTTCGTTGAATTGAAATTAGCACATAATAATATTATTATCATCATTCTTTTACAGATACATGAATTCATGATCTGATTTAATATTTGTTTTAATTAAAAAATAATTGCTCTTTATTTTCATATATGGGGTGAAAATAAGCCCCTCCGATATATAAAATTGCGTTCCAGCAAGAAAATTTTTCCACTTTCACCCCTGCTTCTTTGAGAGGTTAGATCTGCGATGAGGTCATTCAGTTTAAGGTGGTCGAAACATTGTTTGATAATAATAAAAAAAAAAATATTTTTATTTCTAATTCTTCCATATATTTACGAAAAAATCAACAATATAATTTTTAAAGATGAACCTTCTAAGAAACGCATTTTAATTTATTTATTTAGGTGATTTGACTAATTATTTATACACTAAATAAATATAATCAAAACATATACATAAAATATAATGTAAAAATAAACAGTACTCAAGTATTACAATTTATTTCTTAGTCTTTAGTACAGTGATTATTATTATTATTATTGTAAAAAATCAAAGATTATATTATCATCCCTACCACATAACCATTTTTTCAGGTATATTACTATAAAGATAAATTACTACCTAGTGACACGCCTAGAGCTACACAATGTATCGATCGTTTCTTCGCTTCCAACCGCACAGAGCTGTCTACCACCTTATCTAATTTCAGACAACAGATTTCCATTATCTCTGATAACAGTCAAGAGAGGCATTCTGATGAGCACATTTGAATATAAATGAGTCCGATTTAATTCACATCCAATGCAGTATACGACCGAAACAATGGTTTGCCACTTTACGTTTATGTCTAGTCTATATTATACATAACTTGCAATACATATATATGTCTTATATAAAATTCGCGAATGAATCGTTTTCAGATTTACTACAAATATGCCACTTATTATTACATATATGTTCTTGGTCTCCGTATTCCAGACGTAAAATGGGGTGGAATTGAAACTGACGAGGCTCCAGGCTATTTTGACGATTGTGGCGAAAGGTAGCCAAAGTGTGCATTACTTATACACTTGCAAATGGCACCCTTCGATATCGAACGAGTGGAAGGGATTAAAGTGGTAACGACATCAAAAGCAAAGCCCCCTGCCATACAATGTATTAGAATTCACGGACAACGCATACGGGGTGTAAAAAACCATGCGCTTTTTGTTTCACTGCACCTCTTAAAACCTAATCCTGACTCAGTTGCTACATGTAAAACTTATATCAAGGACTTGAGAGTGACATTAGAATAGGGATAGAGAGTAGTATAGACATCGCCATAGTTTGCGATGCTCGGCTTCGTTGGGACTGATTTAAGTTGGCCACCCTGGAGCGTCGCGGTTCTCTGGCAACACTTGTACTGTTCTGTGTCTCATATACAACGCGTTCGAATATATTCGTAATATTATAAATTATCGAAATATACAGTATAAATAATTATATATTTTCGTATGGATGCCAAATACAAATATAAATCCCGAAGCATATAATATATGTCATTAATTTGCAGATTTATCCCTTTCAATCGAAGGTAAAGTAAAAGTTTCTTAATTTTACAGTCGAGCTCAGAACATTCGCTACAATTTTTTATGGAAATAGAACACAATCGACGCCAGTTGTCATCGAAATTACTTTACCGCAGTGTAAGTTTCATATATTTTACATAGTATTTTAAATCCAATTATATTTGAAGCTCCTTTTCCGAGTTCAAAAACTCCTTATAAAATTACAAAGTACGAATATTCGATTTCCATTTCTGAAAAAGTCACGAAACTGACGACGGTTAAGTTTACTGCTAGCACAACTAGTTCAATAACACACGATAGATTTCAATATTTCTCACAAGCTTTTGAATATCATGCATTTTTACATGTCTCTTTTTTTTCCAACGCGTTCTGCGCAGATTTTTAATACCGGCAATAATTTGTTTTGTTATTAAATTGCCTATTGATGTTACTCACAATGTGCTTAAAACGCCTGTTTTTACCGAAAGCTGCAAAACTGCAATAATAATACACGACTTTACAGATTCACCATCAATAAATAGAATTTTTATTCGTGAACTGACTTGAGGGATAATCTCATTTCTCTTATTTTATTTTCACGAAAAAAATTATGCGATATTTTTTTTAAATTATCAATCTCTCTGCAAGTTTGCTTTTTGAAATATTTTGTGTTAATTTTATTACGTTTATATATTCGTCTTATCACCAGCAAAGCAAAAAAAGCGACCCGTGGATTTTGAATGCCATGCATTTAAAGCAGTGATGTGCGAGTGTATTGTGAAATAAAACAGTATGTTTATTGTGCGATCTGTATTAAAATTATAACCAGCTATACTATATTTGCGTTAACACAGTCAGTTGGAGAGCTCTCCATTACATCATTTTTCATAATTTAGAATAAATGGCAAGTTTGGATTTACGCAACTACTAGTAGCTCTAAAGCACACGAAACGTTCAATATATTTAACATAACTCAGATTTATATGTTAAACACATTTATAGAAAAAAAATCTATATTTTTTTATTAAGTATATCGAACGTATAACCGTATCGTATGCTTTAGAGCTAATAGTAAGGGTGTACCAACATTTTGCTTCTTTCAAGGAACGAATTCTGCAAATTTCGGTCAAAATAGATACGCGATTTTCGAATGCGTAAAATGCATTTGTTTTTGTTCAGAAGAAGAGTTTCATTATATCGCATAAGCTCATAATTAATATGGATTTTGGAGCGGCACTAGTCACTCGGGTATATTGAAAGAAAAAACTACTACTCAGGTATATACGTGGTTTTATTCTAAAACAAAATTAAATTTCATTTGAGATACTTTAAACGAATATTTATTTATTTATTTATTAAAATTATAACCATCGGGACCTGACAGG
Organism: Plectrocnemia conspersa; assembly: GCF_051122295.1. NCBI lineage: Eukaryota > Metazoa > Arthropoda > Insecta > Trichoptera > Polycentropodidae > Plectrocnemia > Plectrocnemia conspersa. Next base: position 2,437,552 of record NW_028277169.1, read on the forward strand.
CAAACCCAATGCGTCACGATAGTCAAAAGTACAAATACATCATAATACATACAAATATAAATAAGACAAAACAACAGACACAAATCACCTCAACAGGTGTGCATTGTCCCATACGAACTGAACCAAAACTCCATATGTGCAAGAGAAAATGTCAATATTTCTATGGACAGAGTTGAGCAGATGAATAGACTTAGCCAGAGAAGAGTTGGCAAGTGCTCCAGCTCTAGACTTAACAGGCAAGAATAGTGGACGCGATCGAGAACTATGACCACCTTCAGGAGCCCACATTTGAAGGTGCTCGAGCACTGAAGGATTGTCTACGATGCCCTCGAGCAATTTCCAGAAGTGTTTAATTACATAAACACTTCTGCGAGTATCCCAGGGCTCCTAAAATAAAAGCACTGGGAAACAAGAACGGATAATACCCGTATTCCTTCAAGTATAAATATCGAAGAAATTTACGTTGTACTTTTTCCAGCTTCAACTCATTACATTGATTCATTACGCCTGGGATACAAATGATGGAGCTAGTTTCTAGAGTATCATAAAGAGTGCGCAATACTAAAGTATTCCTGAAGTAACGCGCATTTCTCAAGATAAAACCGAGCATTTTTAAGGATTTGCTATGAGGCTAAATTTCCAACGTTCTTCGAAAGTCACTCCTAAATCCTTAGTTGAAGAAAACCTTTCCAGAAAATATCCGCCTAGATGGTATGAATATTTTGCCGGCGTTAACGACCTTGAAAATGAAATTGTGTGACATTTCTTTACACTGAAAGGCAATTGGTTACAGCAAGCCCATTTCCATATAGAGTTGAGATCCTCCTGTAGGTCGAGGGAATCAGAAATCGAATGCATTTTCTTGTAAATTTTCAAGTCATCTGCATATAATAAAAAATCTGAATGCTCTATTGCTGTTTCTATGACATTAATGAACAATAAAAACAACAATGGACCCAAATTGGATCCTTGAGGACTCCACTAGGGGTCTTATATCGTTCTGAAAAGGAGTTATTATACTTGACGAATTGATATCTATTGGTCAAGTAATTTGAGAATAGATTTATGAGATCTTCAGAAAACCTGAAATTAGATAACTTTTTTACAAGTAAAGCATGGTTAACTTTATCAAATGCTTTTTCAAAATCTGTGTATACGACGTCCACTTGTACACCAGAGTCCAATGATTTTGAAACATAGTTAGACAAAACCATTAGATTAGTGACAGTGGATCGAGATTTACGGAAACCATGTTGTTGGTCGAGAAGCATACACCTGCAATGATTAAAAATGTATTTATGCAAAACAATTTCAAATAATTTTGCAGGTGATGAGATCAAAGCTATTGGCCTGTAATTGTCAATCTGAGATTTGGGACCCTTTTTATGGATCGGAGTGACTTTTGAACATTTCCACAATTCTGGAAAACAAGAGGATCTCAAAATTTAATTAAATTTAAATTTTAGAGGCTGTAAAATACCAGACTTGCATCCTTTCAGAATGTAGTCTGGAATAAAATCTGGTCCCGAGGTAAAAATGGAATTTAGTCTGCTAAATCCATATTCCATATCAACCAAACTAAAGGTTTTGATTGATAACAAAGATGACCATGAACGATGAGTCTCATCGTAATTAGAATTAAACTCAAAATGTGACCCATCATTATGGTATACGGTTTGAAAATACCTAGCAAATTCATCTGCAATCTCTTCAGAACCTTCAAAAAATATGTTATCAATTATTCGAATTTAGAACTGTAACTTAAAAATACAGTGTAAAACAGTGTTCATGTATAAAATTTATACTGCGGTAAAGTAATTTCGACGACAACTGGCGTTAATTGAGTATTCATGTCAACCTTCTTTATGTATGTATTTTCCATGTTATGAAAAATTCTATTTCCATAAAAATTCGTGTAATGAAAAATGTATTTTCTGAGCTCGACTGTAAAATTATGAAACTTTTACTTTACCTTGGATTGAAAGCGATTAATGTACAAAGAGATGACATGCTAAAAAGCAAATTTCAAGAAAAGAACAGAATACTTAAAATGGATATTTTGGGTCACGAACATGGTGAATTAGTTGGCAGCACTTATGTGAAAATTACAATTTTAAGTCAAAATTAACAGATGACCGTTTGCAATAAATTTTGACGATTGGAAGTGATGAGCTTTGAATCCCAGTTTGATGAAATGTTATCTTAAAATAAGCTATTACGTTATTTTTATAAGAACTATATTAATCATTAGCTTATTTGTTGCAAAGTCTTGTTGCAATTTTGTGTCAAATAATAACATAAAATCAGTTTGCTTTATAAATAAAGTAGCACTAACACAATGCGAAAAGATGGCTTACAAATTTAAATAACATAAAAATCCAGCGATAATACGAGCACGTGAATATTGGGGAAACTCGATAGCTTTTAGTGCTCGCGTGAAAGCTTTTTTCGCACACCGGTCGGCAAATGTAATATTATTATATATTGTCTATATATTATTCTCTCGGCAGTCTACGGGAATAATTGAGTTACTGCGTCAAACGGATCAAATGCTCTTGAGTGGAAATCTGGTTTATCGATTAAATTTACAAAATGCCCCCAAGCTAGGGTTGAATAGCAATTTGGTGCATCGGGCTTAACTAGCAGAGTGCCCAGCCTATTACTGCTAAAACAATCCATCAGACTCCCCCAAAGTGGTTGCCTTTGACCTTTGTGATGAATGCCGATTCAACCTGTACATTTGCGTGTCAACGCTATACAAGATTGACGTATTATGCAAAGGGCTGTTAATAATAATTGACTAACTCTACACTATGTGTAATACAATAATGACAAAGGGATGTATGCAATTAATTCCACGATACAATACACATGTAATGTATTAATGAATATTGAATAATATATATAAATTCGGCGAGGGTTTTAATAACAGTATACTGAAACTATAATTCAATAATAAGTCGGCGTTTATCTAACGACAAATATGGCGAAATCATTCCACGTCCTTTGCGATTCGTACAATGGAGGGTGATAGAAAATTTGATTCCCAGTCTCTATTTCAATTATAGGGGCTTCAGTGAAAAATATTATTTGCCGGACGCCAATATGTATGTATACCATTTGAAGTCTCGCTCTTTTCTGCATCCCATTTATTGAAAAGCTTTTTTAAAGTAAATAACAAACTCGATATTTTTGCAAATACTGTGGAATTGAGCTGATATCTAAATAGATTTAGACGCAAACATATAAACTAGCCATCTGGAAACTGATCCTTAGTAATGCACAACAAATAACACTAGAATTGTCTGAAGCAGAGATTGCAAACACAATTTTGTTTAATAAAATATATAATAATTAAAAACATATTTAATAAATTTGTAATGAACAAAATTTGCTGGTCATTGTAAAATACATGTACCTTTTTATTACTTATAATCGGGCCTGCCGGGAAGCACAAATTTGAAGAGCCCAACTCTGGAAAAAATCACAGCAAGAATATATTTATAAAAAAAGTAAAAATCGAGCTGTTTAGATGTTTGTTAGCAAAATCCAAAGTGTCAATTTTTTTGCGAACTGGCGACAAGTATAAAAACTTAAGCACTCGTAACTCAGTAGGTTTACATTTTAACGAAAAGATTGCTATAAATGAAACGTTTAAAAGCCTAAACATCACGTAAATAAAATATAAAAAAAATAGTTTTTTGCTTCAAAACAAGCAATGTATCAGTTCGATCGGACCCCCATACGAGCCATTTTAAGACTTTCAGAAGAGATAACGCTCTTAACTGCTTGGTTTTAAAGATTACAAATTAAATTTTTAGTATCGTATAGCACAACCAAGCACCCCCAATACCTTTTATATGAAAAAAATATATAATTTTTTTTTACAAAATGGCGGCCAATGTAAAAATACAAAGTGTCATAACTTTGCAAAATGAAATCCTATTGAAAAATGTTGTATGCAAAAAGTATTTAGAAACTTAATTTTAATTTAAAAACAATTTTTAATTATTTTTTTTTTAATAAAAACCGAGTCTTACGGTATATTGACCGGGCTCCCGAACGAGCTTTAATGCGACTCGGCATATAGTTAACGCTCGTATTTGGTTCCTTTTAAAGATATAGACTTGAATTTTTGATGCGAAATAGAGCTTTCGAATATACTTACGATACCGTTTAAAAAAATTAAAAATTGAAAAATTTTTTTTTTTTTTTCCAAAACACGTTTAGTGTTATGAGTCGATCAACCCACCATAGATACGCTCATAAGACTTGCAATATAGTTAAGGTCAGTGTGAGCTTATTTATACATATTTTAATTGCAATTTTTGTGACAGTATAGAATTCTTAAGCACACTGTGTATGTTTGTTAGCAAAATCCAATGTATCAATTTTTTGCAAAATGGCGACAAGTATAAAAATTTAAACACTCGTAACTTAGTAGGTTTGTATTTTACCAAAAAGATTGTTATACATGAAACGTTTAAAAGTCTAAACTACATCCAAATAAAATATAAAAAAAATAATTTTTTGCTTCAAAACAAGCGATGTATCAGTTCGATCGGACCCCCATACTAGCCATTTTGAGACTTTCAGAAGAGTTAACGCTCTTAACTGCTTGGTTTTAAAGATTAAAAATTAAATTTTTAGTATCGTATAGAAATACCGAGCACCCCTAATACCTTTTATATGAAAAATTTTATAATTTTTTTTTACAAAATGGCGGTCAATGCAAAAATTTAAAGTGTCATAACTTTGCAAAATAAAATCTTACTGAAAATGTTGTAAGCACAAAGTGTTCAAAAGCTTAATTTGCATTTAAAAATATTTAAAAAAAATTTTTTTTTTTAAAAAAAACGAGTTTTATGGAGAATTGAGCAGGCCCCCATACGTGCTTTTATGTGACTTGGCATATAGTTAACGCTAGTATTTGGATGCTTTTAAAGATATAAACTTGAATTTTTGATGCAAAATAGAGATTTTAAATATACTTATGATACCGTTTAAAAAAATTAAAAATAAAAAAAAAAGTGTTTTTTTTCCAAAACACTTTTAGTGTTATGAGTCGATCGACCCACCATACATACGCTCATAAGACTTGCAATATAGTTAAGGTCAGTGTGAGCTTATTTATACATATTTAAAGTTGAATTTTGGTGACAGTATAGAATTCTTAAGCAGCCTGTATATGTTCGTTAGCAAAATCCAATGTGTCAATTTTTTGCAAAATGGCGACAAGTATAAAAACTTAAGCACTCGTAGCTCAGTAGGTTTACATTTTAACAAACAGATCGCTATATACTGATGTATTTCAACTATAAGTTCCTTTAGCACTTTTTATACAGAAAATAAATAAAAGGAGCGGAGCATTGCCTTCAAAAGCTGTCTATGTAGTACTTTCACAATAAACATTATTATTCAAAGGAACAGATTATAGTTTTTTGACGCGGCTCCATTAGTGTTAAAATTTATTTGCGAATTATTGTTGACTTTATTGCTTTTTGAAGGTTTAAAAAAAATTAGATGTAGAAAATATTCAACGAATGTAAATTAGTATCTATAAATTCGATCTGTATTTTTAGATCGAATACTTAAATTTATATATTTATATATATAATAGTATCAGGTTGTCATATTAATTATTTACATTTGCAATAATAATTTAGCGATAATTTCACTACTCTTTCTGTGTTTCTTAATAGTAGTCGTATTAATTTTGTTATAATATTTAGTAACGGGATATTTTTTTTCGATATTTTCAACCCTAAATCAACGATGGCAGTGGAGATAAAATAATCCCAGTTAAGCTGCTTTATGAGTTTTAAATCGTTCAGGATCAAAGGTCAGTTCCTAGTACGATGCAGGGACGTCATTTTAACCCCTATTTAATATGGCCAGAAAAATTCATGTAATTTATTGAAATACTATGAATTTTAATGAAATATTAAAAAAACGACCACTGACTATCCAACTTTTGCTCCCCCCTGGAAAAAGTTGGTGACGTCTCTGATTTTAAACCAGAAATTCTGGTGTTATATCTAAAAAAAAACATTCTCAAATTCATCAGGAAATTATAATTTATCAGTCAAGTGCTAGTAAAGTTGAATTAAATTGGTGAGCACGACTCACCAATTTATTCCAATGAAATATACTCCTATTTTACTTATTATTTTTGCCATTTACGATTTTTAAAAATAACCTTACGAAAAAGGAGTGCTTAAAATATTTTTTTCTAAAAATAGATTTATGTGATTTATTTATATAATCTTATTTTAATTATTGCACATTTTACATTTATTTTAGAATTACTTAATCATTTTTATTTTCTCAGATTATTTCGCAAAAGGGAATATATCTCACCGTACGCGACTGATACTTAATTATGATATATTAATTGTTAAGAGTAACATAAATTAAAATTTAGCTGTAAATATTTATGTAAATATTATATAATACATGTATAATTTACTTTTACATTGATAACACTACTTATATTGATCCTTTACAATGAGCATTATTTTATTCTCCGCTTCTGCTCTCAAGCAATGTGGGAATCGTCGTTTTTGTGGTTCTAAGCCGTGGAGATTTCGATTTCAGCAAATAATATTGTATATTGGTACAGATTAGGGGTAAAAAGATTTTTTAAATTTATTTTCGTAATTCCGCATGAGTAGGTATTAACTCATTCTACGGTTACAATTTGATATATTAATATTATAAATATAATACGTGTACATTTAGAAAAATATAATAAGTATACTTATAATATTAATTATTAAATTTTAAAAGAACAAATAAGATAAGTAAGAATCATAGTATAAAGAAATTTTGTAATGATATGACTTAATTTTATTTTATTAAAATTGCATGAATTCAATAAGAAAAAATTCTTTGCAATTATTTGTGTGGGGCAGATGAGGAATTTTTAATTATAGCGAAATAAATTATCACTAAATCTCAAAGGTGTCAGTAACTTAAGTTACATATTTATCCCGTGTTTTTGACGTAATAATTTTCCTAGTTTTCATAAATATCATCAAATGCTGATTCTTTAATTACCGGTAGATAAAATAAAATAATTTGTGAAATTTTAATGAAATTTAGAAGTAGCCTTATATTAAATTCACCATTATTAAAAACAAAAACACTTGGCTTTTTTATCACACTTTATACCTGTTTATTTATGGATTGACTGATTATATATGATTGAGATTTAGGTGAAAATTTTTTTAAAAGGTATGCGTATTAAAACTTATATTTTTTACAATGCAATAATTAATATCACTAGTTAATGGAATCGAAAAAAAAATTATTACACCAGGAATAATAAGTATCTTTCACTTTGCTTCTGTATTCAGTTTTTTTTATATTATAGAAAGTTTTTCTGTGAAAATTATTTTTAAATTTTTGCTTAAAAATATTTAGCATAATTTTTGTGAAATATTATTAAATAAAAACTCTTTTTAAAAAATATTTTTGCTACATATCAAAAAAGGTATGAATCTAAGAATATTTAATTAATTTAATTTTTTTTTAAACGGTATCATAAGTATATTCAAAATCTCTATTTTGCATCAAAAATTAAAGTCTATGTCTTTAAAAGGAACCAAATACTAGCATTAACTATATGCCAAGTCGCATAAAAGCTCGTATGGGGGCCCGGTCAATTTACTATAAGACTCGTTTTTTTTCAAAAAAAAAAAAAAAAATAATTTAAATTTTTTTTTTATGAAAATTAAGCTTCTAAACACTTTTTGCATACGACATTTTTCAGTAGGATTTTATTTTGCAAAGTTATGACATTTTTAATTTTTACATTGGCCGCCAATTTGTAAAAAAAATTTATATATTTTTTCATACAAAACGTATAGGGGGTGCGTGGTAGTTCTATACGATACTAAAAATTTAATTTTTAATCTTTAAAACCAAGCAGTTAAGAGCGTTAACTCTTCTGAAAGTCTCAAAATGGCTAGTATGGGGGTCCGATCGAACTGATACATCGCTTGTTTTGAAGCAAAAAACTATTTTTTTATATTTTATTTGGATGTAGTTTAGGTTTCTAAACTTTTCGTGTATAGCGATCTTTTTGTTAAAATTTAACACTACTGAGTTATGAGTGATTGAATTTTTATACTTATCGCCATTTTGCAAAAAATTGACACATTGGATTTTGCTAACAAACATACACAGGGTGCTAAAGTATTCTATACTGTCACAAATATTGCACTTTAAATATGTATAAATAAGCTCACACTGACCTTAAATACAATATATTGCAAGTCTTATGAGCGTATGTATGGGTCGATCGACTCATAACACTAAACGTGTTTTGGGGGGAAAAAAAAAAATTTAATTTTATTTTTTTTAAACAGTATCGTAAGTATATTCGAAAGTTCTATTTCGTATCAAAAATTCAAGTCTATATCTTTTAAAAGGAACCAAATACGAGCGGTAACTATATGTCAAGTCGCATAAAAGCTCATTCGGGGGCCCGGTCAATATACCGTAAGACAAGTTTTTTAAAATAAAAAAAAATTAAAAATTGTTCTTAAATGTAAATTAAGTTTATAAACACTTTTTGCATACGACATTTTTCAGTAGGATTGCATTTAGCAAAGTTATGACATTTTTAATTTTTATATTGCCCGCCATTTTGTAAAAAAAATTTATATATTTTTTTTATACAAAAGGTAGTTTTATATGATACTAAAATGTTTATTTTGAATCTTTAAAATCAAGTAGTTAAGAGCTTTAACTCTTCTGAAAGTCTCAAAATGGCTCGTATGGGGTCCGATCGAACTGATACATCGCTTGTTTTGAAGCAAAAAACTATTTTTTTTATATTTTATTTAGATGAAACTTAGGCTTTTAAACGTTTCATATATAGCGATCTTTTCGTTAAAATGTAAACATACTGAGTTACGAGTGCTTAAGTTTTTATACTTGTCGCCATTTTGCAAAAAATTGACACATTGGATTTTGCTAACGAACATATACTGGGAGCTAACGAACATATAAAAAAATAGTTAATTTTAAATATGGTTATTCTCTAATACATAAGTTTTTTATGTTACAATTGATTAAAAATTAAAGGTACAGATTATTTTCATACATTATTATAATAATTCTCCAGTTTACAAAATAAAGTATAAAATTATACATTTTTTTCTACAAGCTTTATTCACAATAGCGGTATCGTAGCACGACCTGCAATACTACCGGTATTACAAAATGTAGTAATAGAAGCAAAGCAAAGTTATATTATATATTATGCAGTATTTACGTATTTTTTATTCTACAATAATTACCTAAACATTTTTAACTGTAATTTATTTAATTTTAGTTTTAACGGGAGTAGAAAAAAATATGTGTACGAAAGATAAATCTTTCGAAAATAGATATTCTAAAATTTGCAATAATTAAAATTAAAATATATAAATGTGTTTTTAGAAAAAAATAAATATGTCGCATTTTGAACAAACATATTTACATTTTAATATGCACTTCTTTTTCATTAGGTTCTTTCGGATAATAGCGACTGAAAATTATGAGTTATTCAGGAATATATTTGGAAATGATACTCTGGTATAAAATATAAACAGCCATTCATTATCAAAGATGATATATTCCTAGACTTATTGTTCTAAAAGATGAAAGATCTGCATTTAAAAAAAATCGACAATGTAATGAATGAAAATAAACTGGACAAAAAGGTTTTTGTACACAGTCGTCTTATTGATTTTTTCTTATTTTAGATGAAATTGTAAGCATATGGCTCAACTTGGCATTTTTATTCGAACATATGTCTGAAGAATTTTGTTATGAGAATGTTATGATTTTGAAAGATACAAGTACCGGAAAAAATATATGAAAGAAGCTGTAATAAAATGAATGCATGAGCATGTACTGAAATTAACAGATTTAAGTAGGATCACACACAGATGGCGCAGCAGCTTCAATGATCGTCAAGAATATTGGAGCTGTTAAATTAATTATTGAGCATAGAGATGCCTTAAAATAAAAATATATAAATACATAATATACAACAAAAGTATTTTTTACAAAATATGCGTTTAATGATATGAAGACACACAGTCTACAATTATCATAATACCGATATACTCAGTTTCTGAGATTATGATTGAATTTAAAGCAACTTAGTGGAAACTAAAAGACACAATTTGATCTGTTGTTCACTTTTGAGAAGTGTATAACAATCCATGAAACGGCTTCATTCATACACTTCACTAGCAATTTATTAGGGACGTTATGTTAGTACATACATAATATAATCCCCTATGTATGTATAGATTCGTCTCGAGTGCTTTCCTCGTGAAAGCGCTCGAAAATTGAGAGAGCGGCGTTTTAGTCAGAGGACAGAGAATATTCAATCTGCAATATGCACACACTCTAATTAATCGCTTTAATAGCTACCCGATTAGACTCTAATTTTTAATTATTCATGGATTTTGCAGTAACAAATAAATAACAAAAATACAATGAATTAAGTCCTTTGTGGTTTAGTTTAGTTTAAGTCCCTGCTGTTGTCCAATTATTTCACTCGAAGCAATTATAATTAATTTTAATCTTTCCTTATGTTAATTAAAATTTAATCAATATTAATGTTTAACGTGACCGTTCCATAAATAAATATATATTGCAAAAACAATGACCTATTAGAGTCAAGTATTGCCGATTGTTGTAAGAGCAACAACCCAGTGGAGCTTATTAGTTTAAAGGTTGTGTCGTGTTCTTGTGATGGTCTGTAAATCACGACCATTCTCATTCCATTCATTTCAGCTTTTTCCAAGTGAAGCATATGTAAATATACTTTGATCAGTCATGTTATAAAAACATACTTACTGTTGCATTAAGCCAATTAAAATATCATTAAAAACTGTCGGTGATTGAAACTCACATGCTTAAAAAAATATTAAATACTATTAAATAAGTATTTTTCAGCAGAGGAAGCAATATCCAAATTCGGATATGACTGCATTAGAGTGTATTCATGCAATATTCCTAATATATTTAAACTTGTAGCTGTCTTGAGATATATTGTAGAATGAATTCCATTGCTTGATTTTTGCAGCTAATTATTTATGATAATTATTCATTAGAATTAATAGCTCTTGATGCCCATCGTGTCTGTATGGCCTTTCAAAGTTGTTTTTAATACAGACATCTTGTCACCGAATTCACAAAAAAAAACGTATAGATTTTCTGAACAATTCCAAAAAAATCACATAAGGAACATATATGGCTTGTAAACATAGACATATTCGCCTTAACCTCTGATATTTGAAATATCTAGTCCATCTTTTTTTAATTTATCAATAATTTCATTGGCCCTCTTTAGTCATTATGAAACATATAAAGCTTTCTTCAATCGTAATCGATTTGTTATTAATAATTATTTGGCACATTATTCGCGATGCGATAAATCAGGCGTTAAAGAAAAGTATTTTGATTCATTAACTCTATAAATAATTTCGTTTCGAATATGATACCATAAAAGCGAGAGAAGTCGTAATGTATCGACTTATTAATTAAATTAAATTTAAAAAAAATCTTGCACACCCCTGAGAGGCTAAATAATATTTCACATATCTAAAACAACACGTTAAATATTTCACCAGTATTGCTTTTTGCAACGAATCGTCGATAAAACCGCCGATTTTCAACTTCTTTTCAAACCATTTCCATTGAAGATATGCGTCACGATGATTTTTTTTTAAATTCTTCCATCTTTAAACCCTCGATTTTGAATACATATATTTTCTAAAAATGATGTAAAAAATCAATTACTTCGGATTAATATTTTACGTCGATTGGTGCATTGTGAGGCATATTTATTTGGTTAAAACGGCAGGTATAACACTGTCTTTCAAGTAATCATCAATGGTAGTTGTTAAGATACGAATAGGCGTATCTCAACTGTTATGTTAATGATTATGCAACTGTTAAAATAATAATAATATATAATAGCAATGCCTGCATTCTATAAAAATCACCTCTAAAAAAATTGATACGAAATATAATTGCTCTTTTCTTTAATATATGGAGCGAAAGTAATCTTGCGTTTCAGCGACTTTTTTTACCCTGTTCCTTTGAGAGGTTCAGATCCTCGACGAGGTCCTTCAGTTCAAGTAGATTGAAATATCGTTTCCTAACAATAAAAAATAATAAAAGCACATCTTCAAAACGTTTGGAATCTGCGACCTAAGCGTATTATTTCCACGTCACATAAAAACGAATAATAGGAAATAATGAAAAAACGGGCACTTAAAAAGGTTTCCCATTTCTGATTTATCAGATTGCTTCACATCTAGAAACTGTCATTGCGAAGGATGCGTCAATTTTGTATACCTACTATGAAGTAACGCATACACCGATAGTGGCATTCTAGAATGACGTCACATATTAAAGTTTTAAGCGCGTATCCCGCCAGTTGCGTATCACTGCAACGAGGTGTGGTTCCTGCGAACAGTAGGCAATGCGGCATAGCGTGCAGGTCCGTCGGAAGGCTTTTCTTTGTTCTTGCGTTGGTGTTGCTTGTCGCACCCCCGGGTGGCCAGCGCGAGGGGCGCAGGCGCACGGGGGCGCTGGCGCCGGTCGATACGCGTGACCCAATTGCGGCGGGCCCGCTGCCCTCCCGGCCACCCACCCCATACCCTTCGACTAATGCACAAAAGACGCCCTGTTGGCACCGCGTAGGCCTCGACGTACATCTGACGTTTCTGGGTCATACCACCGAACAAAATTAATATTTGTATTAGCATACGATACGCTGACGAAATTGATTCTTCTATACAGTATACAACTTATACTATGCTTCATTTAAATTTTAATAATATTCTTTCCCCAGAAACTTCCGAAGTAAACTCACATTCTGAATCTTGCATGGACGAAATCGAAACATTTATTCAATATGGCAATCTTTTATATTATATAATACAATACAGACAAGACATCAGATATTGACTTGACTAAAATACATAGTTTCAAGATGGGGTTTGTTTTGAAAAAATCATTACAAAAAGTAAAATCAAAGTCATTTGGTCGAGATAAGTAGACTACAGTAATACGATTATAAATATGTCGTAAAATATTTGTACATCTTCGATGGAACGTATAGGTTGAAAACCTCTGTTGCGTATCACTCTACTTAAGCTATTTAAATTTAAATATAATTTTGCATTTTTAGCAAACTTGAACTAATCGAGAATAAAAGTGTAAAAAATAAAATAATAACTGCTTCTTATTTTTCTAATAAAATTCACACCGAATATCTCTCACTCTGGAAATCGTGTTCGAAAGGAAATTATTTCTAGAGTTAACCTTTAGAAGTCCAAAGGAATGCATATATGTTCAATTTTCTGAACCCATTTTATTTATTATTTATTTTATTAATTTATTTAGCTTAATTGCTAATTTGTTTAAATATGCTCTATTCGATTCTCACTTATTGTAAGTCTTTAATATAAGCGCTAGATAATCGAGCGTTCCCATTGCGACGGCACCGACACTATTTTATTGCTTTTGACGCGGATTTTTGAGTTCTGAGAAGACATTTTTTGCGCTTTTCTATTGGTCAAAATTCAGTTTAGATATGCTTCAATCGATTCTCTTAATATGAATGCTGGAGTATTTCCAATGCGATGGCGACGGCACGATTTTATTGCTTTTGACGTGGATTCCAAAAACTGACCCCTTTGAATTTGTCCAAAAAAATGCATGTCATTAAATGAAATAATATGCACGTTGATGAAATCGAAATACATATTAAATAAAACGACCACTTACATGGCAACGTTTTCCTCCTCTCCCCCTACCCCACTGATTAAAGCCGAAATTACCTCCCTGGCTTCTTCGATGATACATGCTACTTTGAGAATGCAAATCATTTTATTCCAATCCATACTTTCTCTTATAAATACTAAATATACTATAATTTTAAGCTACCTGCGACATTTGTCACAATTTAGAGGTCACCATAACGACAACTTAAACAACGAAAAGAGAGATCTCTCATTAAGAGTGATTTCGATACCACAAAATAAGAGTGTAAAAATATATTGCACGGACCAGTAAAGTCGGCAAACTCTTGAACCTAAAGAGCCAAATATGAGTAGTATTACTGTTTAGAGCCATAAACATATTTTTATAAATACGATTTATTTAATTTAAATAATTATATGTTATATGTTTTATTTATTAAGTAAAGAAAATTTCTAGAGTCCAAATATTTAAAAAAAATAAAGCAGATAAAACAAAATAACAAACTTTTTTGATATATTTACAATATCTTTTTTAAATAAGTTTAATGACAATAAAGTTGAAAATAAGTATCGTATTTTTAATTTTATTTAATTTAAATTGTTTTATATTTATTTACTTTTTTCTCAAAAAATTGTAATACTGTTTTAAAATAAAATATTATTTTTAAAAACAATAATATTTTTTATGATTTTATTTTTTGTTGATAAAAATAATGCCTTAATATAGTGACGCGTTGGGGTAACCTATTAGGTCATGATGTTCGCAATTTAATTTAAATATGTCTGAAGTCGCGCCATGATTCTCTTATCTATCTAAAAAATATTTATAAAAAAATTGATCTAAAAGTATCACTAATTTTTATGTCTTGCTTATAACATCTTAAATATGTAGATGTATTATCGCAGATTATGTTTTCCTAGATTTTTCCAATCTCACTGATAAATAATTAAATGTCAGGTATATGCTTATTAAAATAAGTATTTTTAATATTCGTAAATTTACATTGTAACGCATTGGACTAACGCCTGTCATGTTACAGCGAAAGATTTACAATAAATCAATAAATAAATAAATAAACGCCAGCCAGATTAATCAATCAAAACGAAAAATGCAAAGACGCGCGTTGCATAAACGAAGGTAAATAAGATCGACACTAACACACCGTCTAGGCTTTTATAGGTATCGTATACTAACATAGCACTGATGATGAATTAACGTAAAGTAAATATATTTTTATATAAAAGTAATATAACTTTTTAAGCTATATTTTTTTAAAGAGTCAGGGGCAAAAACAAACATTAAAATAAAATAAATAAATAGATTAATAAAATAAAATATAATAAATAAATTGTATTATGTATAACTTATTTGCTCATCGTGACAATATTTTATTATAAATCGACTGTACTTCCATATAACGGTACCAATCCCAGGGCAGACATTTAAGAGCACGTGATGATGGTTTTGCACATTGACTCATTATCGCTTGCAAGGAATCTAATGATCTGCCAGCGGCTGTTTAACGCTACACGCTTATAAATTCGCGCTTAAGCTCACAACTCGTATAAATAAATTATTTAATTTAATTTATATTTTATTAGTGAACTTTAATTCTAGATTCGTACATTTTGGAAGCTGACAGTATAATTATTAATTACGGCCGTCATGACGCATTGGGAAAACCTGTCAAGTTATGTTGATCATATTTATGATAATATTATAAATTTTAGTTTGAGAAACGTTAGCTAACGATTACGCAATCTTTTGCATGCGATGATTCATATACCGTCTAGTATTTTATAAATATTCTATACTAGCACTAGCATCCCGCCGATGATGAATCAACGTAAATAAACTTGAAATGTACTTTTTTGCATATGATATTGATATAAAATTTAGCAAGTTTTTCCTTGATTACGTAAATGTATGTCGTATGTGAATACAATATGTATTAAGTTTAAGGTAAATTTAGTAAAAATATTTATTTATAAACATAAAATCTTACTTGAATTAAGACAGAGCTACTCATTTATTCTATTCATCATTAGAAAGAGTGTCTACTTTATTCTTATGAAAAAATCTGGACTCGACTATCCGAAGCCCACTTGGAATGCTTCCTTAAAATGGCTTTGAAAAGCTTATAATTATGTTATATTCTCTGATTTATATAATATTCTACCAAAATATTAACTAATAATAGTAACCAAAAAATGCTAGAAAGAAAATCGATTATAAATAATAAATTTAAATTTTGAAAACAACTACATAATTATAAAATTATATCTGCCAATGATTTACACATCCCTCAAACATTTTCTGTGAAGTTTGGCACAAATTCTTTAAAATATACTGCATTTAAAACATTTAACGACCTACCAAAATCAACTAGGAATAATTTCAATTTTTTTTTAATGAATTTATGCAATTTTAATAAAATAAAATTAAGTTAATAAATATATCATATTACTATATACAGTAAACCCCCCTATAGCGTTCCCCCGTATAGCGTCCCTTGACTTCGCTAGACGTATTCTGTGACAGGCGAAACGCCGCCGCACTATAACATTCCATGAATATTCATCACAATACAGTAAGAAAATATTTATTTTTATATTGCTATGGAAAAAAGTATGATCAATTAAATCAATGTATATGTTTTTTATTGCATTATGTATACACTTTTCAGGGGATTTCAACCATTTTATTTTTTTATAATAAAATTATTTAATTATGTAATATATATCTATTATAAATCCAAAAAGAATTAATGAATAATAAAATATATTTAGATATATGATATGACACTTTATACCCAACATTAAAATTTTAGCGCACTTACAATAATACGTATTCTTTCTAAACTTAGCTAATTTTTCATGTAAATATAATAATTTATTCAATACGATTGTTCCACAGAGCAATCTGCTGAATTAAAAAATCAATTAGATAAATGTCAAGCACCATATTATAAAATTCGAGAAGAAATGCAGACAGAAGACTTGAAATTAATGTATTAAAAAGGTCTCGATGGAACGTGATATTAGATGACACTGACAGTAATTAAATGCATAAGTACAGGATTTAAGATCCAGATGAAAAAATAATTCTTTGGTCATAATATATATATATTTAAATTATTCCTAATTAAAATAGATTCCTGCTGCTGCAATAAAATTGGTGTCTTCGTTTGCCATTTCAGGATGAAATGCTAACAGGTGTTTTTTTTAAATAATGAAGGTTTCATCAAATTAAAATGACACATTTGGTAAGGAATACTCACATGTGATATTGGTAAATCCATATTTTATAAAATCGGAACCTAACCTAAAAACAAATTTTAAATAATAAGAAAAAAATAATACAAAACAATTATAATAACATAATGTCAAACAAACCTCCTTTGGGTAGTTTTCTTTGGTTTTGTATCGAATTCAAAGACAGTTTGCTGTTAACTGATACATTAAAAATTCGTACTGCAATAGTGCATCCGCATTATTTTTGTAAATGCATTGTTTACGTATATGTAACTAATGTAAGAATATTCGTTGTCTCGCTTGTTCTTGTTGAAGCGGCAATGCTCATTGCAAGGTGTTACATCCATATATAAAAATAAATAATTCTGGCCATTTCGCACAATATAAATAATATATATAATACATATGTAATATCACAGTAACTGGTTGTCAGCTTCTATTGTATGATTGTGTTAGTTCAGCGTGCATGTGTTTTTGATAAAAAGTGGAAGCTTTAACGTTCTATACTTTGAAATCCCCGAATGACTAAATACCAGGCGCTTTCGCTCGCTCGCGTGTTAAGTGACGAGAGTGAGTGAGAAGAAGTGGGCGTGCGGGACGCATGTAACGCACGCCATTATCTCTCACTCGCTCTCGTCACTTAACACGCGAGCGAACGAAAGGGAATGTATCTCACCATACGCACCTGCTAAATACACTCATTTGCTTAAACGCGGTAAAACAAAACATTTTTTTAAAAATAAAACGTAAAAATTATTTAATAAGGGTATATATGTATGTGTGTATTATATATATATATATTGCATTTCATTCGGCCGTGTAAAAATTCTTTCGCCCCCTCAAATAGCGGTCGCCCCCGTAGAGTCATTGCTTATGACGTAGGCGTCTTTGTGTGACGATTAAATGACATAATAACAAATTAATTGTTGCTTTGTTTTTCCCAATATTATTTGGTTTTCCTTTTCCAATAAATCTGCGTTAGGGTTAAATCGCTACGTGAATTTTTATGGTTAGCCAAACTAAACTAAGCAGGATTTAATCTAATGAGGGTCGATTAACAACGACTCAGTGTTTACAAATGCAGGTTAGTACTCTTTGACACACTTTCCATGTATTAATTTATGGAATAAGAGAAGCAGCAAACCTAACAAATTTTAATTAGTCTCAAATGGGTCACGTTTTAAACAGAAGCGAGACATAGCAATGGAAATATATATGAGCTCGGCACAATACTGCTACACGTGACAAAGAAGGAAAAGAGCCACCCCTCGGAATTTTCCACTCGGGGGCGTTGCATCAGTCTTTTACAAATTATATAGACCGACTCTGTATTTGAATGCTATTTATTATTATGAGCTATTGTATAAGACGGTAATACAAGTCTGACAAGCTGGAAATAGACAACACGCGAACAGGGGCGAAGTTCACAATAAATTTATCCACCGTTGTAATTAATTTTGAAGTACTAATCTCAATCAAAATTGTAATCTTTAGGTTTAAAAGTTTATGAAACTTTCACTCTCTTCTTGCTTATATTTTTATTGAACCTCCGCTTTTTGTTTCGCAAATGCAATACTAAATTTATCTGTATTTTGTATAAATGTGTATTTTTCAGTGAAGTTATATTTTCACTTGTGAAGTCCAAATACACTTTCACCAGTAGATGTATATTTCTACTAGTGAAAATATAATTGAACTATAATATAATATAATATACGCTGCACTAAAATGTATTGTCTAAAATACAAACTAAACTAACTGAGCTCTCAGGAGAAAAAAATGATCGTAAAGATATAATTTTATAAAAATACTGGCATGAGATGTAAATATGATCAATTGAAGAAAAAATATCGTTAAGAGCCGATGACGCATATACGCGTGACTCATAAATTGGTAAAGAAAATATAGAGAAATTTACTTATATTGTGATTCGTATATATTATGTAGAATGAGCAAAATATTTGCCACATTAATAAAAAGTGCAAATCACTAAACGCGCACTCTTAGTGAACAAAATATGTTTTTAAAACTGTTTCCTGGTTTTAAAATTTGATATCCGCGCTTCAGTCTGGGTTTTTAACCTTTAGAAGTCCAAAGGCATGTATGTCATGCCAAAAATTGTTATACTGTTGCAGTCCAAAGGCATCTGTCATGCCTAATATATTTTCTAAAGTTATTTTAAATGATTTGATGACAAAATTTCTATGAAACTCAATTTGATAGTTGCGAAACGTTTATTTGCTGTTCAAACCCAAACCTAACCTAAAATCCACAATACAAACTGAACTCTTAGAGGAAAATAGGCAAAAGAAGAAGTACAGACATTTTCGAATAGATCAAGATCGATATCGATCAAGTGATATGTGTAGTAGTGAATGCTAGCGAGAGACAAGTGTAACCAGACGGTCATCTCAAAAAAGTATTATGTCATATAGAATACAACAAATATAGTGCAAAGTATTTCTCATTAAGATTCTTATAAACAGAGATTGAAAATATTACATAATATATGTTATTTTGATAATAATATATGGTATAAATAGCTTTCAATTAATACATACTAATTCGATGTATTATTTAGCGCAGAACCATTTTTCATGTTATTATAAATTAAATTAAGACCAGGTTATCCCAATGAGTCACGATGTTCGCTTTACTCAATGCGTCATGAAAAAAATATATAATTAAAATAATACATAGAAAAATTAAATGATATATTAAATTATACAAACTACAGTATTCTAGATTTTTTTTTAATAAATATGTATGTATGTATTTGAATATAATCGAATCCAAAAACACTCCAAGATTATAATCTGTCATAACATGAATTTCATTGAAGTTAGGCTAAAACGTTATACTTACACGATATGTTTTTCGGTGAAAAAATAATAAAAGAGTTAACCTAGATCGAGAAACATTCGTGACCTGAATAAATTACCCCAAAATATGGTCTATCCTTATTGTTTTTATAGCGTATTTGGATAATATCACTTTGAACTTTGATGATAATATCATACAACTTTAAATTTGTTTACAAAACAATCTAATGATGTTTTATAATATAAATTAATCTATGTTTTAAATAATATGGAATAATCTGTTTTAGCAATCAATAGCTGTAACATGCGAAAACTGTTTAGTTGATATTTCGTGCGATAGTGCGAGCTAGCGATCTTGCTCCAATGATGTGAGCACAGTAAAACCCAAATCACCAATATTTTTTTGTAATGAAAGTTTATTATATTTAATATAATGGTGTCGTATTAATAACAGTATTTTACACAAATCTCTCATGGTTTTCGACTATATAGTACACCCGTACACTTACTAGAGTGACAGACATGCATCACAATACCGAACTTTCAATCGTTTAATATCAATGGACGCCACTCTTTTACTATCCAAAAAACAAATGTTAGAGCGCTGCTCGACTTTGATGCATGTTGCAAATACTTTAACCACGCCTCTTTAAACTATATATTATATAACACTACTGCTAATTTACATTACATTATCCTTATTTTACATCCATAACATTAAAGACATATTTTTATATCTGTTTCTGCTTTATAAAATTGAAGAATATATCAAATGTTAATTGCTTTTCTAACATTTTAAAGAGGAACATGAAGTAGTGTAGCGCTATGTTATTACTCTTAGCTTGGCGTGAGTTAATTTTACGTATTCTTCCAAAATTATTTCTATTGTTATTCATTTATTATTTTATATTGAATTTATAATAAATTATAAAAAAATCAGCGTTTATTGCTTTGATTTATTTTACTACATTTTTATATTAGTATGTTTTAATAATTAATTGCAACATTTTAATTTATTTTTCATGCTTTTTTATATCATTTTAGAAGCTCTCAATATTTTTTATAAAATTAATATAAAATATTTTTTCAATTCGTACTCTTTAATTTATCAATATTATTTTCTTTACATTTTGAATTAAATCAAATTTAAAAAATATAATATACATATCAGTTATATATGTATGTAAATATATAACTATCTGTGGTACCTCTCAAAGCAGTGAAAGATTGATCGTTATACATGTTAAACGATACCGCTCAAAAGGTTAAAGAATCAGTTTATCATAAAAAACACACATCTTCAAAATATGTCAAAATATATATTTATTGCTCTGCTCATTATACATTATATACAATGAAACAATAATGAATAAAAAGGTACAAAATAATTTCAAAGACTTATATTGAGTATAATATTTGGAACTTAGCAGTTGAGTAGCTGTGTTATTTTTGCTTGAGCTATGCTTCATATCTAAGTTCTACAAAAAATTATATACATTTTTATTTAAAATCAGTTCTTGAAATTGAATACAAATAAAAATAAAAATAAATCCAGCACATGGATTAGTTTACAAATAAAACTGTACACTATACATCAAAAAAGTGCTGATTTATACAGTCTCTTGCCCAAGTATTGCTTTCTTAGATATAATGGGTAAAAATTTCAATTAATTATATAAATATATTATCTAATACAATACAATTTATTGCTTTGTGTTTCTACTCTTTGAGTTACAATGGATTTGTTAAAATACAATATAAAATGTACTATATTTCGTTGTTATAAATGTAGCTAAAATAGGAAAAAACCTTATCGATAAAGATTAAATGAAACTGGTATTTACAATTGCACAAATGTGATTAAAAAAATAATAGTGTATTGAATATTCATATTAGTATTATCTAAATCAGAATTATAAATTTATTTCTTAGACTGAATAAAAAAAGCTATACGAAACAAATCCTTTTCTGTATTTACTACTGATAAACATTTATTTTTAAATATTACTTAAAAATATACTGAATTTGGCAAGTGACTGTATATAAAATAATACTTGCTCAATAGTACAATAAAAATAATATACATTATATTATTGTGAAAATCAGGGACAATTATTCGCAAATGGGAAGAACAAAATGTACTTCGATTTGCTAATTTGTTATCTTATTCATTATACAATATTGATTATAGGCATATGGCATTTCACAAACAATATAGATATGTAGACATATAAACTGACATTTTATTTAAATTGAGTTATATGCAAATATATTTTTTAATTTAAAAAAATATCGAAATGCCCTTGCCTATTGGTTAACATAAGACTTTACAGTTGTGATTTTTTAATTAACAACAGTTAAAATTTAAATTATAAGTGTTAGTTTGCAATGAGATCTTCACTTACAAACAAATAAATCACTCTGTACGAGAGATAGATAGAAGAAATCCTCATATAAAGAATAAATAAAATATTATTGCTGTAGTTTAGGAACCAAACCCATGGGACGAATCAGGAAGGTTAAACCGCAGGAATGGATAAATCTATAAAAATAAAATAAAGAATTAGGAATTTTTTAAGAAATATTAAAACATTGTTAAAATATATAATTATTATTACCACGCGAGATTTCACAACGATTTGTTTAATGTTGTGGCAGTATTTTAATTGCATTATACAACATTATTATGGCAGTATTCGATATTGCTGTGGAAAAATGACTCCATATATCAGTTGAACCCTTGATTGTACTGGCTCAATGTGATGAAAGGTACTGCAGGAACATCGATGTTTTGAATTGGTATCAAGGAACTCTGGATGAAATTGGCAATATCTGTGCTACTCGGAGCGACCGCTCTGATTGTAGCAACTGAAAGAAAAAATAGAACATATTTTAGAGGAATGAAAAAAATATGCAAAGGAAATAATTACCTGATGGAGATTTGTTCTCAGTCGAGGTGTTGTTTGATATATTCTCTCTATCCAGATCGGCAGTACTCACAGATGTCTGGGGAAAACAGTACATGATTTATGTTAATACAAATGTACACTTTTTAACACTATTCATTGCTACATAGAAACTATATTTTTACAAAAAAAAAATTATAACAAATAATAAGAGTTAAAAAATATTTTTTACTAATAAATTGGAGCTTTATATACAAATTAAGTAACGTCGACTTTATGGCGATGGACTAAATCTGAATTTTGGATTATAAATTGTAGTTAAAAAATCGTTACTTTATTGAAGATTTTCCACATAGTAAATTTTTCATTTATTTTTCTTAAAATTAATAGTACTGATCATTACATCATGAAAAGCATATATAGACACAAAAAGATCATAAAAATATTAATTTTATAAAAAAAAGTGAACTTTACAAGCAGATGATGGAAATATGATCAATTGTAAAAAAAATATCGTTAAGAGCCGATGACGCATATAAGCGTGACTCATGAATTGGTAAAGAAAATATAAAGAAATTTACTTATATTGTGATTCGTATATATTATATATGTTTATTGCAGCAAATGAGCAAAATATTTGCCAAATTTATTAAAAGTGCAAGCCCGTTGTTTCATTCATGAATAAGGCAAATCACTAAACACGCACTCTTAATGAACAAAATATGTTTTTAAGACTGTTTCCTGGTATTAAAATTTGATATCCGCGCTTGGGTCTGGGTTTTTAACCTTTAGAAGTCCAAAGGCATGTGTCATGCCAAAAATTGTTATACTGTTGCAGTCCAAAGGCATCTGTCATGCCTTATATATATTTTTTAAAGTTATTTTAAATGATTTGATGATTAAATTTCTATGAAACTCAATTTGATAGTTGCGAAACGTTTATTTGCTGTTCAAACCCAAACCTATACTAATGAGTTTTAAAAATAAAATTTGTATTATTATTTTAAAAGTCATTGTATGAACACTCATACTAAGACTTTTATAATAATAATACAAATTGAATGAGGAACATATAAAACAAATTTTGCCCAATAGGAGAGCGCAAAAAACAATTATCATTTCACAGAAGTCAAAAATCCTCATCAAAAGCAATAAAATCGTGCCGTCGCCGTTACGATTTTATTGCTTTTGATGTGAATTTTTGACTTCTGAGAAGTGATAATTCTTTTTTACGCTCTCCTATTGGTCAAAATTTCTTTTAGATATGCTTCATTTGATTCTTACTTTTTGTAATATTGTTTTAAAAAGATTTAATACGCTAGGTAACAGAGCGTTTTCACTGCGACAGCAACAGCACGATTTTAGCATGGATTCTAAACACGGACTGAACTTGAATGCGTGTCATTTAATGAAAAATACTATGAATCTTTATGAAATCGAAATATTAAAAAAAAAACGATTACTAACTGGCCACCTTTGCCTCTTCTGGATAAAGTTGAAACGACATTCATGAATTTGATATTTTAAACATGCGTGATTATTGACAGCTGTCTGATTTACAGTGCTGCATCACCCTGCCAATTCTACACGATTATATTACTTACTAATAATTTATTTTTCCAAAAATTGTATTCAACTAGTACAATTATAGTATTTGCATGAAGGGACAAAAAAATCGTCACAATGTGGACTAATAAGCGTGGCTTATCAAATAGGTACTATTTCCATATAGTAAATTCCTATATTATGTAAAATAAACTGGTGAAAAAAACAAGGGAGATGTTTAAAAACATAATTTCATATGAAAAATTGCTTCGATAAATATCATATGATGGATAAGCATATAAATATATAATTAATTGTGATGTATATATGTAAATTTAGTACACCCATACCTCGCTATACGGCCGCTCTTTATACGGCATTTCGCTATAACGGCCCTCTTCAATTAAGGCACGTTTTTGATTTACGGCCTAAATTGTTTCGCTATAACGGCAAAAAAACTTTTTTCGATGTCAATTTAAAAAAAAAATTAAAAATAGATTTAATTTCCATAATTTTAAAATGAAAGGTGAAGCAGCTAGCGCCGATGAGGCCGCATCTAAGGAATATCCCAACATTTTAAAAGGAATTATTGAAAGAGGTGGTTATAAACCTGAACAAGTGTTTAACGTAGACGAAACAGAGCTTTATTGGAAGCGAATGCCTGATTGCACGTACATTTCAAAAACCGAAAAATCTGCGCCTGGTTATAAGGTGTCTAAAGAACGATTAACTTTGCTACTTGGTTCAAATGCCGCGGGTGATTTTAAGCTAAAACCACTTTTAATATATTTGTCCGAAAATCCAAGGCCTCTTAAAGGACTAAATAAAAATCAATTGCCCGTCATATGGAGATCCAACAAGAAAGCTTGGATGACTAAAGCTACTTTTGAGGATTGGTTCAAAAATCACTTTTGCACAAAAGTGAAAAAATGTCTGCAAGACAATAACTTAAGCAACAAGGCTTTGCTAATTTTGGATAATGCACCAGGGCATCCTACTAATTTATCCAAACTATCTGAAGATGTCATGATTGAGTACCTTCCGAAAAATACAACAGCTCTGATCCAACCAATGGATCAGGGTGCAATAGCCACTTTTAAGGCATATTACCTATGCCGAACTTTCCGACAACTTATAAGGGAAACCGATGGTAAATCTTCAATTAAAACATTTTGGAAAAACTATAACATCAAGGATGCTGTTGACAGCATCAGTGAATCATGGAAGGAATTAAAATTAACAACGATGAACCATGTTTGGAAAAAAATATGGCAAGAATTTGTAAAAAGTACAGATGCAGAAGTTAATTGCCTTCCTGAAATTAGGCAAAACATTTTGGATCTAGCACATGATCTCGGCTTTGAAGGTATGAACGAACGTGATGTGCTTGATCTACTTGAAGCTGATAGGGAACCCCTTTCATATAAGGAACTCATTCAGTTGCAAGCAGAACCGGCATTTGATGAAGAGACAGAGTCTGTTGTATTCAAACAGCTAACATCAAAAAAATTGTCAAAAGCTTTTTCCTTTTACGAACAAGGAATAAACATCTTCCTTGAAAACGATCCTGACGTCGAACGTAGCGCTAAAGTTTCTCGAGGAATTAACTCTGCCATTAGCTGTTATTAATCACTGAAAAACGAAAGAGACAAAAAGGCAAGACAAACAACGTTGGACAATTTTTCTAAGCCAGGCCCATCCTTACCAGCGAAAAATGAAAACGACAGTGATCTGCAGGTTACCATTTCTTCGTCGTCTACAGATTAAAGCCATTTTTAAAAAAATGGATGGAATGGAAAATTTATGGATTATTGTTGGTTTTTGGAGTCTGTTATTAATTTATGTAGAAATGTATGTATTTTTGATTTAAATGAAATAAAAAGATAAAATGCATTTTAAATGATAAACCATGTTACATATTTAACAAATTTGGAACCGATCCCATTGAATTTGTATGAATTTGTATTAGAATAATTGATTCGTTATACGGCTTTTCGCTTTGCGGCCAAGTTTCGTGGAACGTATCTAGGCCGTAAAGCGAGGTATGGGTGTATATAAACACATTAATTAAAAAGTTATGCCAATTCTCCCAAAGATATTGATATTTTGCGAATTTCGCGAAAACTGTGCGACACCCAGCGCAGGTTTATGTTATAATATAAGCGCACAGCTCAAAAAGTGTTCATTGTCAACTATTTATAATTGTTTTTACATTTTTCTAAAAATAAATATATGATAAATTATATTGCATGTGTACGTATCATATTTTCTTAAAAATGTTTGACAGTTTAAGAGCGAGCGAGACATAAAAAAACGACTAGGAAACAGTGCTAGACAGAAAAAAAGATCCATGATTTATGCCATTCAGAAGAAACAATTTTTTTACTCTTTCTTCTATGTTTCCAAGAATAGTATTTAATCACTTATGTGTTTTGTGACAATGCTTGCTTTGAACAACTTAACGGTTTACAGTAGGATAAATAAAGTACCTCAAACTTAACGGCGGTGATCCGTCTGATTTTATCTACGGTGCCTCTGTTGGGATTGTTAACCGAGTTGGCCGAAGGCGTCGTCAGCTGAACAGAGCTCTCGTGTCCGTGTATTCGCTTGTGATTCTGCAAAGCTGTACCCTGCAACAACAACGACGCTGTTAATAAATCGTATTGTCGCATTGGTCCATATGTACTCAGAGTACATATCGCAATACTGTAACAATACTCACAATTTCGCTCAGCAATAATAATATGAGATACAAACTGGCCAACGCGTAGCTAGCTACGTGTCGTTACCTGAATGAAGCGATCTCCGCACACGTCGCATACGTAGGGCTTGTCGCCCGTGTGCCGCCTGACGTGCAGTGTCAGATCGTTGGACTGCGTGAACGCCTTGTCGCAGAAGCAGCAC
This sequence comes from Plectrocnemia conspersa, assembly GCF_051122295.1. Lineage (NCBI taxonomy): Eukaryota > Metazoa > Arthropoda > Insecta > Trichoptera > Polycentropodidae > Plectrocnemia > Plectrocnemia conspersa. The sequence continues at coordinate 2,464,765 of NW_028277169.1, forward strand.
TTGTAAGGACGGTGGCCAGTGTGGATGCGCATATGCCTGACCAGCTTATTTGATCGCGAGAAACCTGAATCGTATCGATACACATACATGGTTTAAGTATTCCAAAGCTTTTTTCTAAATATACATATGCTAGTAACCTTTGCCACATATCGTACAAAGACAAGGCTTCTCTCCCGTGTGAGTCCTTCGGTGGCACTGAAGATCCGACGAGCGTGGAAAACCTGAAATCGTTTTATATGTATTATATGTTATTGTAGCTAATTTCAAAAGATATTTTTAAGTCTTTATAATATATTATTTTTAAAGCTGAAAATTGGTTTGATTATTTGATAACATAATCAAATTCTAAAATTATTTGCGTTACTAAAAATACTATAATACAATACTTTGAAGATTGTATTAATTTCTGTTTTATTAATATTTTTAGAGGGCTCATTTTTAAATATATTATAAATTTAGAATTTAAGTGATAGAAACACGTTGTTTATTTTATTTAGTAATTGTGTACATAAATAAGAATAAAATTTGACACCGAAAATAACTTAATGATTGTTGAATATCATAAGAAAATATTGCTTTGAGTTAATTGATGTTTTATTAATATTTATAGAAGCAAATTTCAATAGATATTTTTAAGTCTTTATAAAATATTATTTTTAATTATCATTTATTCCGGTCTATGGAACATTCATGTTTTTTTTAAGAATTTTACAAAAGAAGCATCAAAAAATTACCAAAATATCATAAATAACAATGAAAATTATCTTTCAGAATAAATATTGTATTGTAAATAATTTTTTCTTCACTCAAAAAAACGAAATATATTTTTGCTTTACCTAATATATCATTAGGTTTTGAATAGAGCCCTAATTTTTTGCATTCAAAGCCAACAAAACCATCTGAAACGGTCATCTTTAAAATTAAAATTTAACAGCAAGGTGTAAATAAACTTAAGAAATATATACCTATTCGAAAATTAATTTATGCGAATAAAATTCAGGTCGTTTTGTTGACAAAATTATTGCTATTCATTAGGTGAAGAAGACTATTAAATATTTTTAATTAGCGAACCGAATACAACATGTTAATCAATCTATATTAAAATAAATAATGTGTAACCTTTTCCGCATATATCACATTTGTATGGTTTTTCACCGGTGTGTCTCCGCATGTGTACAATCAAATTGGACGAGTTCGAAAAAGACCTCCCGCAATATACGCAAAGACAATTGGAATCCAGATCTTCTTTGTTTGGTTCATGTACGCGTGAGTGAGATCTGTAAATAAATAAGAAATAATATAATAATATGAAATAATGATACAATTAAAAACATAAAAATATGTGAAAAACTTCTGTTTGCAGACGACACTTTAATATATGAGTCCAGTCAAATAAAGACTTAACCTCGGAATGAAAGATAGAAAGCTGAATTTTTGTACAGACCTTTGTTTTGACGTTCTTAAGATGGGCTGAAAAGTCTTATAAGATCGAGTGTCCACTAAACTATAGTTTCTATGCGTTACACGTCATTAGATGTTTCACAAAACTTTTAGAGAATAAAATTTTCTATAAGTTTGTTAAACTTCATTTCTTTGTATGATCAGCGGGAAGACACCCGTTTATAGGATAATGCTACATAAACTAGTCTGATGCCTAGTACACTAAAAAAATTATTATATAATAAAAATATTACTGATTTATAATTATTTTTAAATAAGAAATTTATGAGACAGTATTAATTAAAATTTAAAATTATTAAAATTAAATTATTTAAAATAATTAATTTAATTTTAAATAATGTTGTCGGCTCCGGGATCTTGTTCTGTAGAACCCATCTCCATTTCTGAGGTTGTAAATCCTTTCCTAACCAAGTTTGAATCTAGAAGTAGATCCGATTGATATGCTTACGGAGTTTTTATCTATTTTTTCTGTCAATTTAGTCATATCTTGAAGGTATAAATGTGCCGATTTAGCATAAAGAAAGCAACCACTTGCGTGAAAATACGGGAGCATTTTTTTCACCGCATTAGTTTATATAGCGTTATTCTATAAGCTGATGCGCGCTTCCCATTCTCCGCCCTATACCGCAAAAACGGTTATTCATACGAAGAAATATAGTTCACAAAACTTGTAGAAAATTTTATGCTTTACAAGTCTTGTGAAACATATAATGACGTGCGATGTATAGGAAGCGAGATATTCGCAAAAAAAAAAAAACGATTCGTGACCTTTGATATCTTGACTAGTGGACACTCGATCTTATAAGAATTTTCAGCTCGTCTTTAACCCATCCGTGCCGATGGGGGATTCGGATACCCCAACTTTTTATTATTTCTTGAATAACTCCTTTGATATTAATACTATAAATTTGAAACTTCGTGTATTTGTTAAAAATATGTCAAGGATTATATTTTCATAATAATAATTACATTTTTTCAATTATAAATACAGCAAAAGAATATAAAACTACGATTATCCATCATATTTGCATACACGTGCACTGGAATGTGTACGGGAAGACGAGCGGAGCAGAGTATTTCCCCCACTCCACTGCCCAGACGAGTGTTACTCGAAAAAACAGTATATATTATATATTTTTTCACCTAGTGTAGGATTTTATCATAATTGCTTGAAAATATCAGAAAAATTTATCTCCGATAAGGAGTTACTTCGAATTTTACAAGACTCGGATGAAAGTGATCACAAATATGATAGTGATATTGATATTGAGGAAGGATGTAACATGACCGACGAAGAAGATTTAGTAGAACGCGATAACAACAACGATACTGACACGGAAGAAAGGGATGAGGACTTGGAAGATCATAACAATGCAAACACTGAAATCCAAGAACTCGACGATGGATTGATATACGTTTCAAAATCAGGATTTTCTTGGAAATCCAACCCGCCTAGACAGTCGAGAACCCGTTTAGCTAACATTATCAACTTTGCATCTGACCTAACTTACTCGGGTAGAAATTTCACGTTTATAAAAGATATATTTTTACTTTTTTTAACGGAAGAAATTATTACTCGCTTTTGCAGTGAAAAAAATACACAAATAGATCGAGATAATAAGGAACATATTAGAAAAAGTGTATTTCTCCATTTAGTGTTGTCGAAATAAATGCATTTATAGGTATATTACTTTCTTCGGGAAGACTCAATGGCCGCAAAATTCAATTTAAGCAATTGTGGACAACCAATGAATTGTTTAGACAATATTTTAATTCGGCTGCAATGTCAAAAGATAGATTTACAGAAATTTTTAGTGTTCTCAGATTTGACGACCGATTGACAAGATCAGAGAGAACGAATGTAAGTGGAGATAAAATGGAAGCATTCAACTTTGTTTTCGAAAAGTTTGAAGGTGCATGCAAACAAAATTATATTCCTGGTACACATATTACAGTTGATGAAAGATTAGCAGTGTATCGAAGAAATTGTAAATTTAGAGTTTATATAAAAAGCAAACCAAGCCTTACATTTTTATTTGAATTACACACATTCGCTTTTTATTTGATTTTTTTAAATATACATAATTTATTTAAAAAAATAGAATTTATTGAAACCTAAAAATAATTATTGAACTTCGATTTTAGTATATCCTGTAAATATATTTTTACGTATTATTATATGCAATAATTATATATCTTAAATAAAAATTAATTATTTTGATTATATGAGTGTAATTCTTGAGCCATACTGTATCAGAGCCGACGCAACGTCGAAAAAAATCCCACCACCAGTGCGCTTTTGGAGTGATTGGACCTGCGTTACTTTTCGTCATATTTATCCGTAATTATTATTGATAAATATAAACAAAATGACGAAATTTATGACAAATGGTTATATGTATAATGATATGAATGCATTATAAAACAAATTTATTAGGAAAATTTATTAAAATACTTTAATTTATTAAAATACAAATTTATTAAAATACTTTGGGACCAAAATGACCCCTATCGGTTCGCGTGTTTCGTTCCTTGACACTGACGTTGGTGTTAAAACGTCAAAACAAAGGTTTATACAAAACTTCAGTTTTCTATCTTTTATTCCGAGATTTAGCCTTTATTTCGCCTTATCTGACTGGACTATATTGCATAGACGGTAATGTTAAAAAATGTTTCGATTAAATTTGTTTAGTATATAAACAATCAGCTATATTAGCTAAATAAATTTAATTATGAAGATTTTGGTATTTAGTTTTATTGCTGGCCTGAGAGCAAATGATTTTTGAGCAACAATTTTAATCAATTCAATACCTCAAATTGTCTTTTCTGTTGAACTTCTTTTGGCATATTGGACACTCAAATTTTCTTTCATGTGGCATATGGATCTTCACGTGTCTATCGAGATGCTCTTGCCTAAAAGATAAATAATGCATTATTTTAAAAATACATTAATTCAATACAATGTAATAATAAAAAAATACTAACCGATAGAATCCTTTATTACAATTTTGGCACACAAATGACTTTTCCTTCTTCTGATACGCAGGATCGATGAAGTTGACCGACACAGACTGTCCCTTGTGATTTCTAAGAATGTGTTTGTTTAATGACATTTCATAAGTGAACTTTAATTCGCACGTGCCGCACTGGTAGGCTTTAGTGATGTTCTCGCACTGTGATCGCTTGTGCTTTAGTAGGAACTCTATGTTCGGAAACACCTGAAAAAAAACAATTGTGATAACAAGAGACTAAACTAAACCTGTAAATTTGCCACCGATTGACTAAATTATGCAAACTTTACGGTCATAGATATGTACCTTGGTGCAGTTTTCGCATTTATCTGGATATTCAAAGTTGTGCGTCGACATGTGACGCATTAGGTGATTCGTCTTGGAGAACGTCTGACTGCACAATGAGCAATTGTGAATTTTGAACTTCCGCAGCTTCAGGACATCGTGCTTTATTCTCGGCTTGTTTAATAAAATATTTTGCTGTAACAAATAAGTACATGTTCATTAAACAAGTATTATATGTTATAGTATTCAAACAAGCTTATCCAAGTGAATAAATATAAATATTTTATTAAAGGTTTTAAACTTGGCTAAATGTTAATATTTTAGTTTTATTTTCTGCTCATAGATGTATAATAAAAATGCAAACAAAAAATCACTTCTTGAATAAGAATTTAACAATTACGCACTGTCGACTAGCTGCCACCAGCTCAAAAACGTAGGCAACTAGGCTAGGCGGCTAAGCCGAGCGACTCGAGTTCGAGTAGTACATTCGCGAAGAAATTGCAATATTAATTTTAAAGAGAAAAAATATTATTTTAATTTCAATATAATATTTAATTTCCCCGTATGAAATATAAATTTATATATCTCACACAATTTTTTAGATGCTAAATTCTCCGGCTATTCAATTTCGCAAAACCCATTTAGGGATTAAGTAGGTAGTGAAAGTGGTGCATCGAAAAGGAAGAGTTTTATGACCTTTTTCGTTTCGGCATCTGCAAATATGAATAGATCAAATTTTGCATTTACAATTAGGCGATTTATAAATAAAAGAATATACAATTTTATGATGCTTTTAAGTTTACAATCCTCGAAAGTGGACAATGATCGGCACTTCATTCGTTTCTATTAATCCCTTGACTCATAGGACAGTGCGTAATAGGCCTTATACTCCGTTGGATTTTTCGGAATTTTTTATCACGCATTTAGGGGTATGTTTATATAGTTTTTGAGTGGTTACCTAGTCAATTGACTGTCAATTGTGATAGCGCTGCATAGCACTATAACGGTTAAATAATATTTATAATTTATTCTGATGAATAATAAATGTCTGGTTTGCTAAGCATTTATATTTTTTTTAATCTATATGTTTATATATATTCTTTATCAAAAATATATATTGTTTTATTGTGAACATTTGAGAAGTCGTGTGTGCTTGACGTCATCGGGTCTGATTAGGAAATGCCTTTGTGTGCGTGCATAAAAAATGACAAAAAGGCATAGCACGGTATCGTTCTATGCTTGATTAAAAATATTTCAGTCTCGACTGTTAACACTAGATTTACGGCACTCGCCAAGTTGATGGATTTCTGAATTAATTTGTGTCAGACAGCATTCTTTCTGGGTTTTTTTATACTTTTTATATTTGAACAATGCAAACATATTAACACTATTTTTATTTTCAGAAATATTGTCAATATATACCTATTTTTAATGAAATCGACAGGTTTATGCCCGTAAACCTAGTGTTAAAATCGTTTTTTATATCCGTTTTTGTAAAAAAATATACGGTGGGTTAAAAAGAAGTTCCCATGAAAATCCATTGATTTTTTCTATCGTCATTTTGAATACACGAGGGCGAGCGCTATCTTGGTGTAAAATTACTCTTCTTTAATTTATAAAAAAAGGTCTATTTTAATTATTGGCATGTTGAGATTTGCTACATGAGGTTTTCTTCAGATAATTTATGATAGCCATATTCTGCAAATTAACACATTTATCGTTAATTTATGCTCTAATGGCAGCCCTAATATCCTCACTAACAACCTCTTACGTAGATATTCAATGTCAAAATTCCCGGAATGAATTTTTTAGAAGCATATTTGACACTTTCCAAATTTAATGACATTCCTACCAGTTGCATTACAGGTGTTTTTAACTGCTATTGTCGCATTATAACTCATAAATCATAATATATCTTAACTGAGATTATTTTATCCCCACTGCCATTCAATATCTAGTAACTAAATAACATTACTGATACGACTACTGTTAAAGAATAGTGAAATTATCTTTAATTTATAAAAAGGTTTACATTTTTGCAAATGTAATAAAAACAGCACAAAGACTAATGAGGTAATCTGATATTCTACATATTATACAATATATTCATAATAGTGCAATCAGTTACCGGCAAACTCTAAATCGCGTACCAATAAAATAAAAATGTGTTTAATTCATTTTTTAAACTTTAGGTCAATATACGTGTTATAATTTGTATGGCAACGAACTATACATCCGTCGGCCTTCGAACGTATTCATTAATTCCGAATGTGAGGTTTTGCTGCCAATGCTTGGACTTAGGTCCAATGGAAGTCACCGAAGTAGATCATTGTTATTGGTATGAAATCTGAGAAACTGGGACCAGTGGCGTAGCTAGGGTATGTGCCGCCCAGGGCCATCCTTAACCCTTTACGTGCGAGGAGCGGATAAATCCGCTTCACATTGCATGTCCCATAAGTGCAGAGAAGCAGATATATCTCACAGTCAAGAAAAAACGCATCACTTAAGTGGGAGAGGTGTATATATCCGAATATTATAAAGCAGGTCTTTGTCTCAAATTTAAGATGTTTTATGATGTTATGTTCCAATGGCTTTCTACCCTCATTTAATTACTTTTATTACCAAGAATCAGAACACATGTTATTTTTTGTACACCACAAGAGCTCTGGGGGGAGTGACCCAATTTTTTTAGTCAAAGATCTGTCATTCCAATGAATTCCACATGTGCAATATATGTTTGAATATATATAATATATTATATAGTTTGCATTAAGTTTAATTCTGAAGTCGAAGAGTATTGGTGTGCCTCGAATTTCACTATTTACAATTTTAGAATTTATAAAAAAAACAATTACCAGAAGAGGAAGAAAGATAAAGGACCCAACGAAAAGTCGAATATTGATAGGCTAGCATTTTCCGACGAAGTATGAGGACAAAAAATACCAACGCAATTATCAAGTGTGCAGTATCATGCCCTCATCGTGCAAGAAAGGGGAAAGGAATTTGTAGAAGGAGGCAGACTTTTAATTTTTAAAATAGATATTATTTTTTTTTTAATTTTGAAGGTAAATATAGATGCATAAAGGAATAACAAAGCAATTTGTCTTTATTCCCGCTTCATTCGTCAGTCTGAATACCTTCGCATCCTAATACAATTAAATACATTTGTTGAGTTATTCATGGGGTGTTCAATATTCTGACCAACGTTCGCACGTACCTAACCTGTCCAACAATTTTCATGCAAGCGAAATTTTTTATAAGATATTTCTACAATAAATAATTAATTGCCCATTTATATTTATAATTATTATATTTTTTTAATTTATATGATCATCCTATATTTTAATTCTGATCGTTCTATATTTTTATTCGGACCGTATGCTATTTTTATTTGTTATTTTTTCGTGTATTAATTCGATGATCCATAAGCATTATATTTATTTTACTCGACAATTACAGCTTTCAAAATGTACTACTTATGAAGTTTTTTTCACTTCTTGTAAAGTTGTCATTTGTAGTTACACGGCATTGCAATCAGTAGTTCAGCGATTATGCAGTATCACCGACGATATAGATATCAATAATTATAAAAATGCGTATAAGAGTTTGTCTTTGAATTTTCTGACAAAAAGTATGTTAATTTGGCATAATATATTGGAACAAATAAGAAAAACTACCCCAAAACAACGCATTATTTAAAACAGTTCTGTTTGGCGGACATTTATGGAATAATTTATTTAAAATTACTCAAACAAGTTGAGATAATAACGACAGAGTAATACTGTGAAAAGCTGAATCGAGTGCATCAACTATTAAAAACAAAAAGAGGCGTTATAGTAAACCGTAACACGATATTTTTCAACACATCTGCATAGCAATATCCACGCAAGAAAAAAAATAATACTAGGATTATCATAATTAGATTTTTACGGCATTATGTAAATAATTTTTTAATAATGTATTAAATAAAACGGCCCTAATAAAGTATTTTACGTCAGGCAAAAAGTTATTATAAATGAGGGATCGTAAACTAGCCTGAACAATGAAGGAGAGGAATAATAAATATGCTTATTTATTATTAAAAAAATAACTTTTTTCTGGGTTTGTTGAATAAGATAATTAGAATAGAATAAGTAAAGTGAACGAAATAATTACGTTTCTATTTCCTTCGTTGTCCGAGTTCAAATCGGAGAAAACGTCATGATCCACATCCATTTTCATTTCAGTGATGTACTCATCTATTTTACCAGATTTGATGTTTTCTATTAACGCATCGGCGATTAGTTTGTCTGTTATTTCGTCCTCCTTTTTGCCGATAATCTATTGATAAATTTAAAAAACTTACAATTATTGAAAAAATCAAGCAAAATTAAAATATACACTTACACTTTCGTGGTTTTCAACGAGCATCAACTTTGATCGAATGTCTATCGAAGCAAACGATTCAACGGTGTTGTGAGATTGCAAGTGTTTTTTAAGACAAGTGTTGTATTTGAAAGTTTTATCGCATATCTTACAAATTAAGGTCTTTTGAGCTAAAAATATAATAAAAAAATATCAATACAAATAGAAACGTGAATATATAATATACATGTATAGATATAGTATGATACAAACCAATGTGTTTCTTTACATGCTTTTCGTATAAAACGTATGAGCTAAATGATTTATTACACGTTATACAATAATTATCACAAGTTTTAGGTTCCACCCCAATGTCTAGATTGTCTCTCATCACGGCCGTATCGCCCGATATGTCATCTAAGAATGGCACAGAATGATCGAGGTCATTCACTTCGTTGTTGATGTTCATCTGGAAATGTTTACAAAAGTTTAATTAGCATTTTTTTTATAAAGCACTATCGATTAAAACTGTTATATTTGTCAATTGTATATTTCTCTAAGCAATCTTATATGTAAAGATATGATTTTAAACATCTCTTTGTTTTTTTACATAATATAGAAATAGTATTGTACATCATTACGATTTTTTTGTACTTTTATGCAAATATTATAATATTATTGTAGTCCAGTCAAATAAGGCGAAATAAAGGCCAAATCTCGGATTGAAAGATAAAATGCTGAAGTTTTGCACACACCTTTGTTTTGACTTTTTTATGATGGGCTAAAAAGTCTCATAAAAACGTCAAAGGTCACGAAAATAGTTTTTTGCAAATATCTCACTTCCTATACGTCGCACTTAATTAGATGTTTCACAAGACTTATAGAGCATAAAATTTGATACAAGTTTGTTAAATGCATTTCTACGTATGAATAAAGGTTTTTGAGAGATATAGCGCAGAGAGTGGGAAGCGCACATCCGTTCATAGGATAACAATGTGTAAACTAATGTGGTGAAAAAAATGCTTTTGTATTTTCACACAAGTGGTCCTTTCTTTATGCCAAATCGACTCATTTATAACTTCAAAATATTAAGAAATTGAAAGAAACAATGGATAAAAAGACTAGAGAATTTTAAAAACGGACTTTTCACAGAATGACGCACTGATAAATTTAATTCCAGAAGTGGACCGATATGGTTATCAAGCAGTCTAATGAAATCCATGCAGAAGAAGCATATCGGGGACGAAGTACACAAGACAGTGCACAAGACAGTGTTTTGTGTAAATGGGTATACTATCTGTGAGGAAATAAAGAAGTTTTGAAATATTACTTTGGGCTTTGAAAAACAACACGTCGACTCAAGAGATACTACAGATGTTAATCAACTTGATGAGTGGTTCACCATTCACAATCCTTTCCCAAATATAAAGCAAATAGTATCTATAGCTTCCGGAATTGTGGGAAATGACAAAATAAACCACAAAGCACATGATTATTGGCATGGAATCAATGGTAAAAATAACTCAACACAAAATTCTTCCATTTTCTAAGGTTAACAGATTAGTCAAGGTAAATTACTGCTAAGTTGCTTTAAACTGCTACTTTTTTAGAGAATAACCGTAAACAAAAAGCCCGTCAGAAATCGTAAAAGGTAGTTATTACCCATCACATCAGTTACCATCAGTGGACGAAATCGGTAAATACTACCCGACCCGCCGGTTAAGTGTTACGGAATATCTACAGTATGAATTAAGTCTATACCCAACATCACTAATTGACAATGTTGGCATGCGAAAGACTACAAAATTGTGAATCGTTGATTTCAGATTCATGTATGCCTCAAGGAACTACACTGAACAGCAATCTACTACTGAACATTGCATTGTATATTATCTAATGTGCAATAGTAGCTTAATGTTAACAAATTATTATGCAATAATCATCTCGATTTGTATTAGGGTATTGTTGAAATCTGAGCAAAAGTACACAATAAATCACCTAGAATCACATGTATGAAGTTACAAGAGTAACTCTCAAACATGAAAAAAAATTTTGCTAAGTAATTATTTGGATCTACACTGATATTGAAAAGGCTTTTGACAAATACGGAATGCCTTAATTCACAAAAAAATGTATTTTCCTAAAAATCTTTAATAAATCGTATCTGTCACGTCATCATTATTTTTTATTAAATTGTATGGCAGTAGAATTAAATTTAAAAAATTAAAATTAAAAGAAATAATCAATTGAATATATAGGCAACCTTCAAGAGATGTCTTACAAACTGACGACAGTTGCGTTAACATTTTACTTTAAATTTGTATTTTTTGCTGATGAAATGAAAGTATTTCAATGAAGTTAAAAATATTTGTGTACGGTCATTCACAATCGTTTACATACGTTCATCATCAATGGCAATATCAAAGAACGTGATTTTGTAGTTGTTTTATTCAAAAAGAATTGATTAAAATAAAAATATTACTGTTTCAAGAAGGTTCTTCAGTCTCAATTTGTTCATGGTGATGTCCTTCTTGGAGGGGCGCCCCCGCTTCCTCGGCCCGTTGTGCGATAGACTAATATGCGATATGAGCTGCTCCTCGCGAGCAAACGTGTAGTGGCACAGCTTGCACGACAGCTGATTGCTTTCGAATTGATTGTTGTGGTCATTGGCGATGCTGACAACATTGGCACCGACGTTGGAGTGTGACGCTATCTTGTGGCGCTCCAAATAAGTCAATTTGGTGAACGCTCTCATGCACACATCGCATTGCACATAACCTGAATTTTTTTTTTTAAAGATGTGTCCTAATAAAGCGAAAAATTATGATATAGTATACTAAAACGATACTTTTGATAATGACATCTTTATTAAATGATATATAAATGAAAGATATCAACAAAGAAATTTTTACTCTTTCATAGAATCGCCATAACTTTAGAAGCAATTGCTTTATACTACATGTGCGTTAACCCAGTCAGTTCCAGAGCTATCCATTTCACCATTATTTATAATTGAGAAGTTTGGGTTTATGCCCCTATTAGCTCTAAAGCACACAATATGGATATACGTTTGATATACTTATCATTACTCCGATTGATTGATAAATATAACAAATATAGTAATGCTTTTAATTTCTATAAATTTATTCAAAATATAAACAGGAGTAATGATAAACATATTGAACATATATCCGTATCGTGTGCTTTAGAGCTAATAGTAGGCGTAAACCCAAACTTCCCATATCTTTCTCAATTATGAATAATGATGAAATGGATAGCTCTCAAACTGACTGTGTTAACACAAATTCATAATTTTTGAAAAAATTAAAGTTAAATTTCTAGAGCTCTAAACATCCCCCATATATAAAAGTAAATAACAAAAATACTGATTCGATTGTTAAACACAACGGTGTTTCCATAATTCACAATATTGATATCTATTAATCACTTATACAATCTTGATAGAGTTTTATTAAATAATATAAATATATTCACCTGCATGACACTTTTGCTTATGGCTCTCTAAGCTTATAGATTTAAAAAAAGTTTTATTGCAAAATTCACAAGGCACGATTTTTCGATTTCTCTTTTTGCTGATTTCCAGCAGCAGTGAAGACTTATTAGCGTTAGAACTATTTTTCAAATCTGAAACAAATAAAAAACCTCTATAAATACAACAAGTCAAACAACAACAAAATATCAAATGAGATAAGGTCACCTTTCAAAGGTTTGATATCCTCGTCTGAGTCGTCGGAATGATTGATATCATTATCTAAGGGTAATTCGTAACTTAAATCGTCGTCGATTTGATCATCATCGAAAAATTCAAGTGTTTTTACTTCAGTCTTTATTATGATTTCAGGATTATCTGGTACGCACACCTGCAAATAACAAGAGATTTTATTATACAGAAAAAACATATTGAACGCCAGTTAATAATACCTCTTCCTTTATTGCTGAATAGTTTAGGTGTTTTTTGGCAATGTAATTTCTAAGATGAGTGTCTGCCTTTTCTGCTTGGATCTTAAACGAAAAAGCTACTGATACACTCTTAATGCATTTGCAGCAAATGTGTCGCGGCAGTCCATCGCCTTCGGTGACCTGTAATTGAAATAAAGGTTGAGTTAATCGGATTATATTATTGTTAAAATGTGTTATATATATACATTTGATATGAATAAAACAGGATATTAAGCTATTGTCAAAGATCATATATTGAAATAATCGATAAGTAAAATTAGCCAAGTTTAACAAGCCATACTAGACATATTGATTTTATACATTCAAGTATCACATTACTGCTGACAGAAAGATAGATTACATAAGTATACATTAATAAATTATATTAGATGCAGATGATTCAAGACATACAATTCTTCTTTGTTGTAACTAATTATGCAGGAGACTAGTTGCTAATTAAAGTATAATATATCATTCAAATACATAACATATATGACACATTAAGATATAAATTTAAGCACGGAAACCATACAAAGTCGAGTGAATATGTAATGCTTTGCAGAAACATTATCTAGTTTAATTTTTCGAAATCCAATAAGTTTTGCAATGAAAAAAGGTGAGTAAAATAAAATGAGAATGCAACGGAGACAATCTGACCTTATGATTTAAGTGATCATCCGTATTAACCGTAAACAAAATTGACATTTTAGACATGAAGTACAATTTTGAGAATATCAAATTGCATAGATCTACAGGACCGGACCTCATTCCTGACTATATATTGAAGGTTAATCTCCTTGTTTGCATTCGATTTATTTTCAATTTGTTGCCTAAAACTACATCGTTTCTTGATTTGTGCAGACGTTTCTAATATACCTCTATAAGAGAGTACGCGTCGTTTCCTAGCGCCTTAGCGATGGATTACAATTAATTGTAATCCATCTCAATGTAGCGTCTACTCAAGAGGCGGTGAGCTTTAGAGTGCCCTAGAGCAAGGGTTGGCAAACTACGTACCGCTGCATATTTTAATCTGACCTGCAAGCTAATATTAACTTTACTTTAAGCTCTTTAAGATTTTAATGTATGCACTATAATGGAACGGTTAATCGACAAGTTAATGAGTTGCGATTTATGACCGTATCTACTGCGTCATTGTCAAAGCTGGAAAAAAGAGCATTGAATGTCATGCTTTTAAAAGCAAAGTGAAGTGTAAATTATTTTGCTACCGAATTAGATGACAAAGCATTATGTTAATTATATGATGACATTATGTATGTACTAATAGAATACAATATAGGTCATTACCAGACTAAGCACTCGACACAATATTAACATTGACGAAAAGTTGAAAAACGGATTTTTTATCACAATGCATTTTTTACGAAAATGAGGCTGTTATAAAGTCAATTTACAAGTAGCTCGTTTATTAACTAATAAAATAAAGCCATTTAGCGATGGTAAATTAATGGTCATGTATTATTATTGCAGCCATGTTTCAATCAATTGAGAACGTTTGAGAAAAGTTTTGAGCACATTGTGTGTAACATAAATAGCCAATTAAATAGCAAAACAAACGTTTGTGCAAGATTTCCTTTGGTTTCACCCAGTGGTTCCCAGACTTTTCGATTCTCAATGCCCTTGCTAAATCCCGGTTTTCCTAAGGTGGGCTATGTCAAATTATAATAAATACATTTTGTGAATTAGCAAATATTTTGTATAATTAAAGGGTTATGTAAAAATAGTAGCAAATATGTAACAGTTTACTAAGTGAATTACTGTTCTAAACTACATTAAATTTAAAATGAAAATTTTATAATAGTTGCTCCTCTATAAGGTAGCTGGAGTACCCCAGATCGCCGGGACGTACACTTTAGAAACCACCGGCCTTACAAATACTACTTAGTTGCTGCTGCTATTCAAGGAGTCGATGCTTTGTTTGAAGTTAGCTTCTATGAATAGTACGAATGGAACAATTACAGATGATGTACAATCTCAAATGAAATCGACTAAAATGTGTCACATCCAATGGTTGTAAAAATACACGCAGAACCGGTTAAGGCTTAGTTGGAAAAAATATGTAAAAATGCAATTATTCGTTGTATTATTCACAAGCAGATACTTTGTGGATGCAGTGAACTTAACCGTCGTCGGTTTCGTGCCTTTTTTATCTGAAATTGAAGCTGAATATCCTGACTTGTTCTACAATACAGCAGTTCAATGGCTCAGTCATGATGATGTTTTAATGAGATTTTTTAAACTCAAAGGAGCGATTGAATTTAGTCTCAATGAAAAAAACCCGCTCTTATGGCTTTGGAAATCATCATTTGCTGATCAATAATAACGGGATTTGTCTAAGAATCTAATTTAAAACTACAATGAATCTCTACTTCTTAAAAAAAATTGGCAAATATCATATATTTTTAGACCTCGAATTGCAGTTCTATCGATTCTTGGGACAAATCTATTCGACTAAATAATTGAGAAACTTCTACTTTACCTACAATTAAACGTAATTAATCTGCAAAGTGGATGACATACCAAAAGACAAATTCTAAGAAAAGAAACTAACAGAATTCTCTAAATGCAATGCGTCTTTCAGGTGACAAATATGGTCAATTAAGATCATCTGCTTAGGGATTTATGTTTGTATTTGCAGCACCTACGTGAAAAAATATTTTTAATAAAATGAAACACATAAAATCAAAAGTGCAGGTCAGCATTAACCGATGACCGTTTGTAACAAAATTTGACGATATGAAGCGAATAAACATTGAATCCCAGTTTGATAAAATATTATCTCAAAAATAAGCAATTACATTATTTTATAAATAAAGTTTATTACTAAAGACACGTATTTGGAGCAATTTGCGTTAGATTGCAAATTGTAAATTTTGGAGAAAATGAGTTTTTTTTATTATTTTTTTGAAGCTCGCTTAAATTTTTCTCTCTAAAATATTTCTTATCTGGCCGAAACATAAACACAAGGTTGTTTTCGCCGGTAAATATGAGTTAGAAAAATGTATGTGGAATGGTTCTCAACTATTTTATTTGTACACCATAACCGCTTTATTTTAATTTTAAATGTTTAATTGTATAATGGGAATCATGATGCATAAGTGAAAACCGTCACGTCATGATGGTCAGATTTATAATAATAAAAAATAAAATAAATGGTGTTATTTACAATTTTTATCCATCATAACATCTACCTTAACTATTCAAAATAAAGAATTTGTTGGAAGAGTCAATGGATTTAGTTCAATATGCTTACAAATAAATCTAGGTGTAGTTATAAAAACGCGTAAAATTAAATGGTCAGAATTTAAATCAACTTTGGGTAAGAATAAAAATCAAATCTCGGTCAGAATTTTATTAGCACCATGGTCAGAATAGATATTAAATAGTAAGAATAAAAATGAAAAATGGTCAGAATAAAAATAATAATGGTCAGAATAAAAATAACAATAAGTCAGAAATAAAAATAGCACATGGTCATAATAAAATAACGTGCTGCCAGTCATATATTTTACATAGGAAGCTTGAAGTTAACCTATTTTATTATCTCATTCCAATTGTGGTACTCATATATGCATCTTTGCCTTTTGAACAATTGTTTAATGAAATTAAGTAGTATAAAAAAAAACCGTTATTATTATTAGCACTGCGACTGAAGAACTTCTTCCGCTAGTCGGTGCCTCACCGATCGACTGTACAAATTTTGTGTTTATTAGCCTCACCGTATCAGTTGAAATAAAATTTTTGTAGAACAAAACTTCAAGGACATATCTGCGTTAAATTAACTATGCATCGGTTTTGAAGGTTGTCAGCAATATCTTTAGCCTTCTTTACACAGTGAAAACTAGATTTTGCGATAGAATCACAAATTTATAAATTATTGAGGATGTGCAGCTTAAAGCCTTTGGCATTTATTGTGTTCAATTTATTTTCTCAACTATAATTGTTGTTAGAAATTTATTATTTTTAAGTTTTCCCCCCATACAAAAATGTGAATAAAACAAATTAAAGATTTCCTTGATGACAATTTTCAAAAATTACCGTACTTTTATTAAGAGCCATTTTTTTAATATTATTTTTGGTTTAGATTGGTTAGATTTCTTCAAAATGAACGTCTTCAAGTTGCCTTGTATTGAAAAAGGAGTCTCATGAGATTAATATTAAAAAAAACTTGACCTACCTAAGTAAAAAATAATATTAAAAAATGACCCCTGATAACATATTACTACCATAATTATTACTTTTAAACATTTAAAAAAAATATTAGAACATTGTTTCATCACGTCTGGTTAAAAATAAATATGTGCAAAGAAGCAAAGAACTGGCTGAATACGGATCTCTAACGGTACTAAGATTCGACTTGTAAAGATCTAATTTGTCTATACTGTCAGCTCAATATTTCATCACATTCGTCAATTGTATGCTTAAACGTTTGCACAAGGTTATCTAGTCTAGTCTTTTTTCCAATGATAAATGAGAAGAGCTGTGTTCTATTTTTTAATAAATATGATCCTGTGTTCCTGGAGGTCAAAACATTTTTTTGTAATACATGCGATAGCTTGGTGTGTTTTACACGAAAATATTAGTAAAAAACAATAAATATATGTTTTAAGACATCGCTCAAACGTTATCGATTCAAGAAGCTATAGAAGTGCAAACTTTGATTCTGATCATGGAAAAATTGAGAGCAAGAATTTAAAATGTTAGAAAGCCGATCCCCGTACAAGAACATAAATATAATGCAAGCTACTAAAAAAAAAACCTCGATGATTTCTCTTTCTACCTTAAACACATAAAAATCCAAAGGCATGATATAGAAGCCTAATACAATTTATATTATTTAAAACCTTTTGATGATAAGAGTATTTTATCTCGTACATTATTCATGGATATTTCTATCGCATTATTATGTTAAAAAATTTGGTAACACCTAACCATTTTATTTGGAATTGGCAAATTACTAAAGTTGACCTAAAATGAATATTAAATTATAAATTAAATTTTCAAAGTTGTGTACATCTTTTTCCACTATAATAGAATAGAGAAAATTATAAAATCATTAGTATTGATTATGATGAGTAGTACTTTTACAAGTACATCTATTTTTAAGCTTGTTCAACTATGCGAATAGAGAAAATTGTAGCCTTATAAGAATTATGATGTTTTATTAAGGTTGTTTAAAATCAAGTGGACAATATTTACTCAGACAAAAGCAGACCATGATTGGAACAAGAAGTTTGTAGTAAATAACTATTATTGTACTACTTGCTTCAAGCAAGTAGATTCCTCGGAAACAGAATGACAATATTGCGCAAAACCGTTAATTGTCCAATGTTTTATCGTCGAAGTTCATCACTTTTGGAATTGACTGAGCAACACGTTTAGTGTTAATGAATTTCCGGAACGCTTTAGGATCATTAATTATTTGTTTTTGGCAAATCCTGGTATAAGGGTGTGAGACACGGACACCGAGCACCAGTGACTCTTAGCAACTGTAGGTTTTCAAGCAAATGATCCTGAAGTACTTGGCGTTGATATAACAACGAACTGTTTAAGTTGCATCAGAAGCCAAACATTATCGAGTATATTTCAATATAGCGTTTCAGGTGGGCTGGACATCTGTCCCGCATGAAGGAATCGAAACTTATATTACAAATATTATAGATCAACGACTGCTTTGGCTGGACGGTATCAAAAATCTCTGAACGTTCAGTATCAGCGACTGACGCCGCTTGGCTCAAGATGGAGCGAGGTGAAGACCTAACTTTATATACGTATTGTCCATAACGCAGCTATTGATCGTCAATTAACAGTGCTCGAAAAAACTTAATGTTTTGAGTTAGAAAATGTATGTTATTTTGAATGATTTATTCGTGTTTTGAGTACGTTTATTTTAAAATACAATACTAGTTATTGATATGAATTACTCGTTTTTAATTTATTCCAAATTAGCTACCAATGTATTGTAAAAAAAAGATCGAGTGAAAAGAGTTAAGGTGTATTTTGAATTATTTTGATCATACTCTTGGTTGGTTGTAGGAGATATAGATGCAATAAAATATGAAAATACAGAAAACATGACATTTTGGAGGGCAATGGCAATAAGTGATTCGGAAGAAAAGAATTGGGAGTAACCTTGAGCTGCGTGCAGAACGAGACCATGCTGCTGACACAGGTTTTGTCTGTCTCGTCCTTGAGAAAGACCGAGCGCATGTCCTCGGCCTCCTCGAGGCAGGTGCGACACACTTTGTCCAGATTTATCTTCTCTTCTGATTCGTCGGCCTCCGCCATCTTCGACTCGGCCGCGGGCCGCCTCAGCGCACACACCGCGGCTCAGCGGCCATAACACTACGAATTTCGGCTATGAACTGCAACTAACGTCAAAACTCAATGTCACTTTGTAATAAAATAATTTATTATATCAAATACATTTTTTTAAATTAAATTAATATTTTATTAAATTGCTTAATTATTTAATAAATAAAAGATGGTATATAAAAATTATCAGTATTAAAACAGAATACTTTATATAATAATTACCAGTGAAATACTACAAATATTACAAAGCAAAAAAAAAACACACAAACACAAACTTATGAATATCTTCGATTTTTTTTATTTAGCAAACATTTCATGTACAGTGCACAGTGGTACCTCATAATGTATTAACATTATGTAGTATGTATGTAAACACTTTATTTGATACGAGTGTTATGGTTTAGTTGAGCTTTCGAACTCTATTATTCGAAAGCGAAGTGGCCGTAGTGTTAAGTTTTGATCGATGGAAGTTCCTGGCGGAAGTGATACTTGTATGGCCGTATTCAAACTTTTATATCATTAAAAACGAGGAAAAGCAATGTCCCTTCCTGTTGTCTGGGCAATGCAATGATTCGGGGTGAAAACGAACTAATTTTTGTTTTTTCTATGTAGGGGGCCTATTTATATATATTTATTCATGTTTATTATGGTCAACTCTTGGCGACACTCTGGTACCACTGGCGTGATTTTTGCAAACATTATATAAACTTCCTCAATATTCAGATGAGACTTGTAAATGTCATGATGTAGATTATTGCTTTTATATATAATTTATTAGAATTGGGATGTACAATAAAAAACATAATATTTTTCAATAACATTTATTTGTTTTAAATTCGCTTTTATATTACTAAAAACAATAATACACTATTTATGTAATATCTTAATAAAGTACATATTATGGCAAGAACTGTTTACTCAAATGAATATAAAGATAAATCTCATCTGAAATTAACTTAATATTTCTTTAATAGCAATAGGGTTAAAACAAATGTAATTTAGTTACATATTATAGTAATTAATTATAAATACAAATTTAAAATTTGTTCAATTATACATAAAAAAATATCTAAAACTAATGTATTATAGATATAACTCTAAATACTAAGAGTAAACTTAGATTAATATTTCTTCAACTTTTATTTGATAAATAGAGCAAGTTCAGTTATAAATATTATAAAGAAAATCTGTTCAATTTTTCAGCCAAAACATATATGTATATACATCAAGCAATTTAACAAATTGTGATTTAATTATTTTTTGGTTTATATGTATATAGGAGTACTTGCTAATTTCTCAAACTTATTTTATTATTTATTTAACTTTTATTCTTATCATTACTGAGACTACGTATTTTTTTACTATATGGTTCCAAATATAGTATCACATTCTCAAAGTCATACTTTGTTCAAATCGGAAAGCGAAATACAAGAGAACAGCAGGGGAGATTGTCAATTGAATAAAATGTTAAGCAAGTGCTTACTAAAAAAATTCAACATTTCCAAATGTCCAATATGAAAGGAATTAATACATTTGATTCATGCTTCCAGGTTCAATGTCATATTAATTGATAGAGATTTAGTGGAAATTTTCTTATTCAGGTGTTAAAAATGCAGAAACTTCAACATCTTCCTGTGTTGAAGATGTAGATTCTATAACTTCAACATCTTCCTGTATCGAAGATGTAGGTTCTACAGCTACAACATCTTCCTGTGTTGAAGATGTAGATTCTATAACTTCAACATCTTCCTGTATCGAAGATGTAGGTTCTACAACTACAACATCTTCCTGTGTTGAAGGTATAGATTCTATAACTTCAAAATCTTCTCGTGTTGAAGATGTAGATTCTACAACATTAACATACTCTTGTGTTAAATATGTATTTTTAGCGGAATGTTTCTCGTTAGTTTCTGATCCTGTCTTATTCTGTTTATAAGGAAAGCCATCGAGGTATGATAAATCCACACTACATTGAAACGGCTGATAGGAGTCCGAAGACGCAATTGGATTTTCATTGAACGATGACATGTTCATGTTGTCGTAATGGTATCTTTCATAGGACGCCGTTAACTTGTTAATGGCATCATATACCTTACAACTAGACACAACAGGTTGGACTGGACTAGTATACTCGTCTAGTTTAGAAATAAAATCCCAATTTTTTATATAATCAGGGACAGCATTTTCTTTGCTATAGTAATCATTAACGTTTGTTTTAATAATTCTGGGTGTAAAGGAAACTGAGATGTCGAATTGGACAACATCAAAATTATAAGGGAAGTTACTTGGGTCGGGCGATTCCGTGAATAGAGATTCTACTAATTCGCTTAAGTTCACGTCAACGTTTAAGTCTCTCTCTATATCGCTAAAGGATGGGGAAAAGGGAGAGATGCACTCAGGTTCAGAAGACTGAGCATAATCACCTGGATCAGGATTGAGACCACCCAAATCAAAAATATTTTGAGACAAGTCGGATAATGAATTTGTACTATGAGTTATGTATAAATCATGAATCAGTCGAGGATTTTCTATTTGTGAATTATCAGTATGGGATGTTCTTGTACAGGTAGTGGCTGTTTGTGTGGTGTTTGTATTACGGTATGTAAGGTGTATCCTGTTTAAGTTATGCATAATATTTTGATGTTGCGATGTCAGTATATACGGGGAGGATACAATACTAATTGATGGAAATGTTATTTCTCTGTGTGTTGTGTTTATTATTAAACATTCTCTACAACCAATTGGGTTTACGCATGAATCATGAATCTGTTGATAATATCTTCTTTGTGAGAAATCGCCAATATAGGGCGCTATGAAATAGTTAGTGACTGTTTGTGCAGTGTTTGGATAACCATATGTATGGTTTATCCTATTAAAATTATTATGTATATTGTTTCTATTATGAGATAATAATGTATCATTAATGGTTCTTTGTACAGTATTTATATTACCGTATGTATTGTTTGTCCTATTATATGATGCAGAATTATTAGCAGTGACTACTTGATAATGAACCGTGCTATGATCATTGGATAAATTTACTATGTAATTAGTTTGGTTTATGTATGGTTGATTATATATTATATGTGAGGAATCGCCAGTATGTGGCGCTATAATATAGTAAGTGTTTGTATCACTATATATATGGTTTATCCTATTGAAATTATTATGTATATTGTTTTCATAATGAGATACTGCATTGATAGTGGCTCTTTGTGTAGTATCTATATCATCATATGTATGATTTACCCTATTAAAGTTATATGTATATCCACTATTGTGATACGATGAATTATTATCAGTGGCTACTTGAGAATGAACCGCGATATTGTCATTGGATAAAGTTACTCTGTAATTAGGTTGGCTTATGTATGAATCATGAATCGGCTGATTATATCTTATTTGTGAGAAATCGCCAGTATGGGTTGGTATGATATAATTAGTGGCTGTTTGTGCAGTGTTTGCATTAGTATATATGTGGTTTATCCTATTAAAGTGATTGTGTAAATTGGGTTCATTATGAGATAATAATATATTGTTAGTGGCTCTTTGTGCGGTGTTAATATTACCGTATGCATGGTTTATCCTATTAAAGTTATGTATACTTTCTTCATTATAATTATTAGCAGTGGCTACTTGAGGATGGTTGTCAGTATATATAAAATTAGTTTGGTTTATGTATGCATCATGAATCGGTTGATTACATCTTATTTGCGAGGAATCGTCAGTATCGGACGGCATGATATAGTTAGTGTTTATATCACCGTATGTATGGTTTATCCAATTAAAATTATGTATATTATTTTCACTATGAGTAATTAAATTGTTAGCAGGAGCTACTTTAAAATGAGCCGCACTATTGTAATTTGATTGAGTTACTCTGTTATCATTTTGGTTTATGAATGTATTATAAATCGGTCGGTGATGTCTTACTCGTGAGGAATTGCCAGTATGGGACGCCATTGCATAGTTAGTGGCGCTTTGTGCAGTGTATGTATCGCCACTTGCAGGGTTTATACTATTAAAGTTATTATTAGCATTGTCTATTTGAGAGTGAACCAAACTATAGTCATGTGATTGAGTTATTATGTAATCGGTTTGGTTTATGTATGAATCATAAATCGGTTGTGGATATCTTGTTTCTGAGAAATCGCTAGTATAAGACGGCATCATATAATTAGTGGCTGTTTGTGCAGTGTTTGTATTATCGTATGCATGGTTTATCCTATCAAATGAATGTATGATTCCTCCATTGTGGGATAGTAATATATTGTTAGTGGCTGTTTGTGCAGTATTTGTATCACTGTTAAAATTATGGGATGCTGTGGTTACTTGAACCATGCTATTGTCATACAATTGATTTGCTCCATAATCAATTTGGTTTATGTATGAATCATAAATCGGTTGGTGACGTCTTCGCGAGGAATCGCCAGTGTGGGAGTCCATTATATAGTTAGTGGCAGTTTCTGTAGTGTATGCATCATTGTATGTATGTATGTTATCTTGATTATGAGATTCCAGATTATTAGCAGGGGCTACCTGAGAATGAGTTACTCTATAATCATTAGGGTTTATGTATGCATCGAAAACTTCTTGGCGATATCCTATTTGTGGGGAATCGCCTGTATAAGATGCTGTTTGTGCTGTGTTTCTATCACTGTACATAGAGACGAACCTGCCAATATTTTGTATAATATTAAACGCAGATGATTGTAAAGTAGATGAATCATAAACCGGTTGATATTCTCCTATTTGTGAGGGATACTGAGTATCGGACGTTGTGGCTGTTTGTGAGGTGTATAGCTCACCATATGTTGAGTCAATATTTTCTAAATTTTGTATAGTTGAAGAGGGTACAACGTATGGGGATGAAATTTCCCCATACGTTGTATCTAAGTCTATTATATTAGTGGTAGGCATGTCTTCACTATGGGACACCGTTGTATTAGTAGTAGCTATTTGAGAGTGTACCGCGTTATTGTCGTAGGACCGAGTTACTGTACAATCAGTCGGATTATTGTTTGAATTATAAATCAGATTGCGAAATTCTAACATTGAAGGTACACTAGCATCTTCGACTGATTGAACGTTGACCTCGTTTATGTCCGATGTTTTTATGTTCGAAAAGCTGTAATAGGTTTTCTCGACGCCAAGCTCATCAACCACAACGGAAATAGTTGGATATGTAGTTGATGGAGCTGGGCCATGTGACATCGAACTAGTTGGAACGTTTTCTGTCCTTTGTCTTTTGGGTTGACTCCTACGGCTGCGTTCGTTTTGTGATGTCGGTACACTCTCACCAGAAGAAGAGCTCTGTGAACTGCGGTTTCGCTTATTTATTTCTAAAACAAAAACAAAATTTGAGGTATTGTATTGTCATTAATCACTATGAAGTAAGTTTATCGTTAAATATACATCAAATAATTAATTTAACATTTATCCTTTTGTCATTTAACAACTCACTTTTTGCTTTGTTATCCTCCAAATTGAATCTGTTTCCTTCACCATCCGCCATTTTTGTAATTTGGAAAGAAGAAAACCTGAAAAATACGATAAAAAACGATATATATATATATATTACCCAACAGATTATTTAACCCTTTGAACGCGGAAAGCGACTATAGTCGCTTAATTGATTTTTTTATCTCTTTACGCAAAAATCAGTAAAAAAAATTCTTTTCAAGAAAAAACTTTTTTTTGTGAATAAACATAAAATATCATTTTAAATGAATAAAAATTGAAAAATCAGAACATTTAAACACAGTATCAAGGTAAAATTTTCATTTTCAAAAAAAAAAACAATAAAATATTATTTTTGTTAACGCGTTCAAAGGGTTAAACATATTCATCATTCAATGAACCGTTCGTTTCGAATTATTTAATTATACCATACAATTGTAAAAAGCTTTGAAATTGATGCACTGAGCGTGAGAAATAAAATCTCTTACTATTATTATACGTATTAAAGTCGGTGGGACTTTGTCATAATAACCAATAGCACCAACATTAGATTAGCGCTCGGTGCAGACCGTACGTGACATTAGACATCACTTTGGTGAAGTCTTCAGAAATATAAATGTTATTGTGTTTCTTTATAAGTATCGGCCATAAATTTCAAAGAAGTAGCGCTCCAAGCCTGCTCGATAGTAATTGGTAAACGTTTCAAACTTGTCTAAAATTACAACGCAATACCAAGCTTTATATTAAAAACGGACGGTAATATAACTAATCTTAATACACAAGCAGTTTGTCATAAATGGCCGTTGCAAAATTTCCCCAGTTTGACCATGTGTATAAATGCGGATATACAGGATCTAAATGATCACTTTCGTTCAAGGCACAGACCGACAACATCATCGAGAACTTTAATCAGAACTTTTGGAATAACTGAGTTTGTTCAAACTCGAAATCACGAGGAACTGCTTCCCTCTTCAAATCAAACTGATTCTGCCCGGCGTTTGGAATCCAGAGCTCAATCCGTTTTGGTGACTTGATCCCTCGGACACAGACACGGAAAGAGTACATTAACATACATATACAAACTGTAAGTGAATGTATTGTTATAGAAAAATATACACTACTAACATAAGGGACAGGACAATTATTAACTTTTATTAACCAAAGTGAATACTCACAGACTATTTATATTTTAATGGTGGTATTTTTTTTCACGTTATCTGAAAACATAGAATAAAAATAATTTAGGGTAATTTATTTGGAAATTATAAATAAATTCTCATTAAAAAATCATTAAAGCAATACGAATATTACAAATTAAAAATTAAATACGATTTTTTACATGAGTGAGTCGAATTAAAACTGTAAATTTATTTTAGAATGAACATAATATTGTAGTTTTTAATATTTTTTTTGTGTATTAAGCCGTTTAATCAATCACTAAAAAACTAGTATGTTATGAGATAAGGAATAAACCGATCGTTTCGTGTACTTTAAATACTTTATGGTTGTAAAACTACACCAATAATGGTCATCAAAAACGCCAGTTGTAGACAGACGAGCATTCTTCATAAATATAATCTGCTCCCCTCGGCTGATTAAATAAGAAAGATTTCAAAAAGCTTCGAGGCCTTGTTCTAAACACTCACAAGGTGGAGTCACCAGTAGTGAAATTTTGAGAAATAAAAAGAAGGGTGTGGATTAAGAAGAACCATTCACGTACACTTATGGAAATCTTAGTGCTTAGAATATGCATAGATAGCCATAGAAAAATATTTGATGAATTTAAATATGATCCACTTTGGTGTATTTTGTAAAAGTAGCGGCCATTTTAAGCTACTGATGTACTTTCGTGTTGCATGTCTAATTTGAACTGTCATTTATCGACCACTACAGCGGTGTTTTGATTTTTTTATCGCATTTCAAAGATTTTAAATTGACTTAAAAAAATATATTGAGTATATTTTGAAATTTAAAATTCACCTTTAGATTTTTTGCCAATCAAATAATCTGCTTAAACTCTCTCTCTCTCTGTGTATAGCGAAGCTGTTAAGATTATCTAAAAACATATGTTATAAAATTAGTTAATCATGCTTTACCTATCAGATTAATCAAAAAAAATAATACTTAAAAATTACAATTCTTTACATATTTAATATTTAATAAAAATAACATAAACATTTATAAATAAAAATAATTACTATAATTGTTGATATTTTTACTCACCGATTAAATTGTTGACAATCAAATAATCTCAAAAAGTGCTCTTTATACTGCGGAGTTATCTGAAAATTCAGTATAATATTAATTAAGCCTTCTTTTCTAAAATGTGTTTACAACAACCGCTATACTAAGATTCGTATGCTCTTTTAACGGCTTGTAAACGAGTTAAAACATATCCAATAATATAATTTACGGGAAGAATATATTAAACAACATTACAGTGTATGTAATCTTGGCATATGTATATATTTGCTTTCGTTACGCACAGGCAGAGCAGGCGGCCGCCTATTGCAGCCAAATTAAAAGGGCTGCTCAAACCCACTTTTATTTTATAAGAAAAATTAACAGCCGAATCTCAAGTTGCAAAACGATAATAGTGTGTAATAAGAATAATCATGCAGTAAATACTTTAATAGAAAAGCAGTAATTTTTAGTCAGCACTACAGAATCCAGGACGTACTTTGACAAAGTGCCGCACTTTGGTTTATAAGATTATATAATAAAAGAGCGCATTCGTTGCATAACATATACCTACATAAATAAATCAACGTTAATAATCTTAGAAAATAAATTTTAATTTTAAGAATTAATTTATTAGATCAAAAAAATCTAAGTTATTGAGATAGCAAAAATAGGAGGATTCTTTTTTGTCATTATGGATCTCATCCACGATACCAGTGATACATTTTTAAAACATACCGGAACCTCCAAATTTTTAAAACGTACCGGAAATTTCACAACAAATTCAAAACTGAAAAAAAATTGTGCCTATCTGCGCCCATGTAACACAAATAATCAAAGTAACAGGTTGTTTGTACAAAGTCATACAAATACAACACAGAGTCTTTCTTCTGTGACATATAAGCACATGCAGCCGATCGTCTTTTATTCTGAATTTTGACCGAATGTATCGACCGTATTCAGGGAGTGCAACCTCGGTTGACATAAGATCGCGAACTTCGGTGAAATATAAATAACATCTGTCAAATAAATTAGATTAATTTATTAAAATTTATTTGCGAAAACAAATGCGAAGACTGATAAGCTATCAGTGATTTCTTGATAACACATAATTCTGTAGCAATCATGAAACAGGATAATATAACATTACGAAAATTTTATAAAACATTACTGAAATGTTGAAATAAGTTTTTTTATTCTCACAAATTAAAAAAAAAATATTGTAGTGATCCTACGTTCGGTATTAAAATGATATTCATTCTGCTCTTCCGGATACGATAAAAATGTATAGATGTAAAAATCTTATGAACTGGTCTAACCCGATTTTTTATTATTATTATTACTTTGAATTCGATTGGACAAAGACCGTAACGAAGGCGGAGACTGGGAAGACTCAATGTGAGGTCGCGGCCAATTCGCTCGTAATAGCTTGATTTCTCCTTACATATACATAAATACATATATGTTACAACCGGTTCCAACCGCAAGACAACATTGGTCCCCTAGTTCTAAAGCGTTCCACAGTAAACATTAAATAAAATGATACGTCTAGAATCAATGCATTTTTTAATTTTATTTTTATTATCGCTGAAACGTATTATTAAAGAGAAACTATTTCTATTTATAAAAAAAATGATATAAATAAATTAATGTCTTATATATTTTTTTACAGAAAAAGAAAAAACATAATATTGCTCTCCTACTGTAATAATTCCGATAGAGCAAATAATTAGGTAGATTATGTATATAAAAGTACGTAGAATAAGTTTTTTTTAACATTTTAGATCTCATACCGAGCCCCTTTTTGTAATACGAATGTAAAAGTATATCAGGGGTGGCCAAACCTAGTTGCTCCCTGATGTTTTAAAGCAAAAATTGATACGTTTGAACGCATAATGAAACATTTTCGAAACCTAAAACCATTGTGTGATTTCTTAGGATCGTACTATGAAATTATTAAATTGTAATATCACACTCTTAAATGTGTTACAAAAAATATTAGTACAGAAAATTTTAGAACGGACGTCGTACATTTTTTTATTTTATTAATTTATTCCACTGGTCAATATCAGTAAAACTGTATTTATTCAATAAGCGGATGATAAAAATATCACATATAACTATATAAATTATATGTAAAGCCTGACTATAAATTTTTGATGTGATCAATTGACGAGGCGGACTAATTGCTGGCGGTGAATCGAGGCAATAAATTTTCCGGACCCCAAAAAATTAAAAAAAAAAGCTTTTTAATGAGTTTTACAAAAGCGCTGTTTTACGTGTGGCTTTTTTGCATTGGTTTACTTCGGCTTTTAGAGCAGTTGCGATTCCTTTACATAAATCACCATAATTTTGGTTAGAAAATAAATAAAAACAACTGATTAAGATGAGCTTTTGATTGTGTTGACACAGTCAAAAGCGTTTACCTAATAAATTCCTATCACCGATTCCCCCATTCCAAATTTACTAGCATTTGTAGATAATTGGATTTAATCTAATGAAACTTCTTATACTATAATTAATTTAAGAAAAATCATTTGGTTAGGTTTGGGTTTGAACAGCAGATGAAAGTTTCGCAATTATCAAATTAAGTTTCATAGACATTTTAAAGCAGCATTTAATTTCAGTTAAATTATATTTTCGCTAGTAGAAATATATATATCTACTGGTGAAAATGTATTTGGACTTCAAGAGTGAAAATATATCTCTACTGAAAAATACACATTCACTTTAACATTAATTCATCACGTGTAAATAAATAATGATAAGTATTTAAATATATATATATTCTAAATATAGAAAAGTTAAAATCATATAATTTTACTCGCATCTGCCAAATAAATCACTGGCAAAAATCTATCGGTGAAAATGTATTCCGATAAGATTTCACCGAAATGACATATTTAAAAAAATATTCTTGTGATAGATTCTAGACTGATTTTAATTGGATTTTATTTGAGATGTTTAGAATCTGGGACGTCAATTCAACATTTTCCTGGAGGGGAGCAAAAGTTTTCCAGGCAGTGGTCATTTTTTTAATGTTTTCATTTCATTAAGATTAATAGTATTTCATTAAATGATATGAATTTTTCTGCAAACGAAAATATTTTTAAAACACCGTGTTTTAAAAATATTTTACAATTATATATTTAATTTACATTGGTAAAATGCATTACATTTTCTATAATTATACATTTTTAATAGAGAAAAATATAAAACAGTAAATAAGTGTGCAATATTTGTTTGCGCAATAATCCAGTCAGCTTCAATCCCATGCTTCCACCACCGTGTCTAAAATGTGGAAGGTGGCAGGGAAGATCTCTGGCCAATGAAAGTCGAAAAAGATAACGACGAGCTTTTTGTGACGGGAGGGAGGTGTGAACGAATGATTCTCTCAGTAGTGGTCGGTCCTTTACATTGCCTGCGCTTTCGTCCGTCGTTATGGAGAATCGTAAAGACGAGTGGCCAAAGTTTTTGCGAAGGGCCAAAGACGCCGACGATGCGAACTCGTGGACGTCCACCATCACCTATCATATTGAAAATGGTGATCTTCAAGATACCGGAAAATTTGATACCCTGCATCGCTCGAACGTCTTCATGATTCGCTCCAAGAGTGCGCCAGACATTTTGCCTAAAGTTCTGTCATCCGAGTCGAAGGAAGATAAGAGTGCCGAATCGACTACGGCCGATCCTGAAAAAGCAGCGGGATCGTCTAATGAATCACTCGAACCAACTAAGATAGTTTCCGAAGAGCTATCAGCGAAGTCGTCTAACGACGAAACAAATCAATCACTCGAGGAATCTAACGGGAAGCAGAAGAGCAATATAAACACCGATTGGGGGATGAAAGTGGAACCGAAATTGAATTCATATCGTAAGTGGAGAAACTACAAGAGAGATCGGAAGATTACCGCAGTGAACCGGGATTGGAATAATGAAGCATCTAACCAGGATTGGAATATTGGCACATGGGAGCCACCAATGGATTATCCGCCGGTTTACCCTCCAATGCCGTGGTAATGTTTTATTTATAATCTTAATATTATTAATATTAATAGCGATAAATCTTCGATCTCCAAATTCTAAAATTACTATGTTTTTTTCTTTATTTCTATTGAATATACCTAGCAATGTCAGCTTAAATTTAATCGGGTTTATTTATAGAAAAAATTCTGTTGCAACGTGCAGGGCCGCCGAGAGCGAACCCTGGGAAAACAATGATTCCGGGCCTCATGACAAAAATGGAATTTTATATATTTTTTACATCGTAATATAATTTCTTGAATAATAATGCTCAAATAAATATAAAAATTAGCATAAAAAAAATTTTTCACGTGGACTATTTTAATTAGGCATTAAAAATATCTACTCATAATATTTACTTGATAATTAGTCGTGTTTTCTTTGCTGCTCAGTGTTGCCATAAAGTGAATTTCTAGTCCAGGTAAAAAGCAATAAAATCGAAAACGCTCGATTATCAATCGTTTATATTAAGACCTTTTATTAAGACTAAACCGATTTTTCCCCAATATTTAAGCGCAAAAAACAATTATCATCTTTGTAAAGAACTCTCTAATAGTGCTAATTTCTAATTTTTTATTTTATTATTATGTATTCTAGCGTTCAACCTATGGAGCATTGCGCTACAACGTACAATAATGGGACTACGTATTATGAGCCAGTAAATAATGGGACTACGTATTATGAGCCAGTAAATAATGGGACTACGTATTATCAGCCAGTAGGCATGATGCAGCCTCCGATGGCATTCGCTCCGCCGCTAATGTATTTTTTTAATTTTTTATTCAAGTATTAAGACACTTGCTTTTACTTATTACTAACAAATTTATTTTTAAGGCTTTTTTACATATCTGTTTATTATACCTAATACAAAATACTTCTCATTATTTCGCCATATTCAACTGCATGATATTTTAAATCTATCCATCATCGTCTTTTTTTTTCTTAATCTATATACGTGAAGTGCCATAATGAAAGTTCCAAGAATATAAATAATTTTTTAAAGGTTTGGCAACAGCAAATGTATGTTTCACAACTGTCAAATTGAGTTTCATAGACATTTTAGAGCAGCATATAATTTCAGCGGCTATTAGTTAAAATATATTTTCGCTAATAGAATTATATATCTACTAGTGAAAATTTATTTGGACTTCATTAGTGAAAATATAACTTATGGGAAAGATGAAATCATATAATTTTACTAGCATATGCAAGAAAAAATATATTTTTACTGGTAAAATTATATTCTACCGATATAATTTCACTGAAATGACATATTTAAAAAAATATTTTGGGGATAAATTCTGAACTGTTTTTTTAGATTTTCTTTATGGAATAATTGGAGAATTTCTGGTTTAGTATAATTTAAATTTTTCCAGGGGGGGGGGGGGTAAAATTTTCCCATTCTGTGGTCGTATTTTTAATATTTCATTATATAGTATTTCATTAAATGACATGGATTTTTCTGTCATAATTCAAAGATGGGGGGGGGGGGCAAATGCTTCCACCTGTCCTCCTCTAATGACGTCTTTGTTTACTTCGGCTTTTAAAACAGTTGTGAATCCTTTCCATAAATCACCATAATTTTGGTTAGAAAATAAATTAATATAACTGATTAAGATGCGCTTTTGATTGTGTTGACACAGTCAAACGCTTTAACCTAATAATCTCCTATCACCTATTCCCCCATTTAAAATTTGCTAACATTTGTAGATAATTTCATTTTTTTTGTGACAAACTTTATTTTACATTTTATGATGTATTTTTTAAGGGGTAATTAGTAATCATTTTTTTTTTAATCTCAGACCGATCGTACCTCATCCACCGCTAAATGGTGTTCCGATTTATTCCATTATGCCGACGGATATAATAGTTCGTCATCCGCCGATCGAGTATGTTCAACCATATGGACAACCGCTTAATTATTATCCTAATGGTGAGTTAACAAAATAATTCCATTTGTGTTTCATTATTTATAAAACAAAGTTTATTTTTCCACAGGGTATTACTAAGATGTTTTGAACTTCTTCGCACATCTATCACTGAAGATTAAATATGTACATATTTTTTTCATTGAATTGTAATTTTTTTTCTAATTAAATATTTTGCTAATCTATTTCTTTTTTTCATTATTAAACTAATCCACATATACAAATACACTCATAAAAATACGTGCACATATTACATATTATTAAAAAATTAAATTATACCAATAAAAATATTTGTAATGCACACCTAAAATATATGTGCAACATCCCACATAAACTGTTTCAGTTCCTTACAGCAATCGCCGAAAACATCCTTATGTTCAACACAATTTTTGTAATTTTAAGCAAAACAAAAATCAGCGAGTTTAACATCAGATTTATCACATATCTCATTCAAACGTAAGCTATTTAATAAATGGACAATATAGATTTTAACATGTTTATAAATAAAATGCCAATCTAGGGAAGAAATGGCAAATCATGTTTTATATTAATTACCTACACAAAGTCTGACCGTTACTAGAAAATGCAGCAAAGAATTTTTTTTCTGTGGAATTAATTCATTCTCGATCGTAAAGTACTGTATACTTTTTCTTCAGCATCAACAAAAAATTGTATACTATCAATTGATTATATAGATACAAATATAAACAGTCGTCTGCAGTAGTTTCTAAGGATGCAATGCGTTCTGCTTGAAAAAATACTTTTGGCTGCGAGCTTTAGAATGCCCAAGAGAGTCACGATCGCGTCCTTAATTCTTAACCGTCGCGGCTAGAACGTCAGCTATCCAGCTACTCAACAAGTTTGTCAAACACAAGGATGTTTTAGCGGTAGCTATGTGGAAGTAAAAATATGGCCATTAAGATACATTGGGAAAACCTGTCAATTTATAATGGTCAGATTTGTAATAAAAAATTAAAAATATATTTAAAAAAAATGACGACAATGAGCTCAATTAATTGGTAAGTCTTACGTATACCACATAGTTTATGTTTAATTTTACTAGCGATAAATTAGCTCTAATGTATTGTGAACAATGGTAAGCCGTTTTTTTAATTTAACTCAGCTATTAAGGCGTAGAAAGTTTGTGATTTACAAAAACTTCACTAAACCACGTACTGTTGATCGACTGACATTTATAGAGCTATGCTGAATTTATTTAATGGAAAAAATGTACAAGTCGTTACAGACTATTTTCACTACAAACACCATAATTTTTTTAAAAAGAGGGTTTGCCAAACTATCTAAATTACTAATATATTATTGTATTTTTATTGGAAATCATCTGTTGCAACATAACAGGCGTTTGCCAAATGCCCTACAACCAGATAAACACAATCAACAACTACTAAATAAGTAGAGGGACAATAATTTTATTAATTATAAACTAGAATTATATCTTACAATGAATAGACGTTACTATCCGCGAGATAAGGAAACTCTAGGATTAATTATGATTTTCAAGACACGATAAAAAAATGAAAAACATATGAGTGTCCATATAGGATTCGAGCCTAGATCTTTCAGGTATTTGTCACCGGCTTATATCACTGATCTATACATCAATGTTTACTTTGATTAAAAATTACAATATACAATTTTCAATATACAAAATTTAACTTCTTATTTCTCAACTTGCTTCTATATTATCATTTATGTATAACTATAACATAACCCGAATTACACATGCAAAATAATTAATGATGCAGTGATGATAACATACCCTAAATACAATTCAACAACTAAAAAATGTAAAATACATATTTGTAAATTAAAATCATATAAATATAAGTCCAGGGACATACAAGAATCAAGATTTTATATACATATCCTTGTAAAATTGAAAGTTGTGTACAGATTTAATTCTTTCTTTAAAATATTTTAAAGTTATTTTAATGATTTTCATCAGTAATTAACGAAACGCTGTCCTGAGAAATGTCTCCATTCGATGGAAAAATTATATGTTGCTGTATTGTTATCCAATATTAATTAAAATTATATGTAAAATTTATTATGTTATGTATGACGGTCAAGACAAAAAGCGCGTGGTCGGAATCGACACTATCTTTTTCCAACCGCCTAGTAAATGTTTAAACGACGCTCTCGAAATTGATTTTGCTACCCTCAGAAGCCAACTTAATTAATACAATTGCCCCTTTTACGGTGGGATATTGACTGGTGCAGTTTTTTATATAAATAATTTTGCCATAAAACTTATTCTAAAAATAGAAATTTTGTAAACCAATCCAATTTGCTATTTTATTTCAAAATAACGGGTTTTCAAAATATTGAAAAATAGGTAGTTCCTTTTTTAAAAAATAGAAAAAAAGTAAATAAGGTTTTAAAATAAAATTTAAGAAATGTTTTTTTTTTATTCGGATTTTTTAATGATATAACGAAATTCGAGGACATGGTTACTGCCGTAGTTTTAATCATATCGACATGCAACTTGTTTTAAAAATAGCTTTTATAAATATTTCGACTAAGCTTGTTAATTCGTTATAATATTTAAAAAATCTTAAAAAAGTAAAAACGATTAAAAATTGTAATTAAAAATAAATCGTAACTACTTTAAATAAAACCCTATAGAAAGAAGTTAAGAAAGCAAAAAGTCTATAATTTATATCAAAATAACACAAAAATTAAAATAAAAAACTTTTTTACACACATACAAAAATATTGTGGCCTTTGCCGAACAGATTTTTTGAAATAAAATTAAGAATAGAAAACAGGTAAGTATTATAGTTGAACAATGCTATAATAACAATATTACATAATAACACTAAAATATTTACTTGTATTTTAACATCTCAGGACCGAATTTTAATGGGATTTTACTCGATTATAATCTGATTTATATGTAAAAATAAGTGCTAGAAATAGCGTTAGGTTTTCTCAGTGGCGTAGCTAGGGTATGTGCCACCCAGGGCGATCCTTAAAATTGCCGCCTTCCCCCCCCCCCATACATTTTTTGTAGGGTCATAAAATCAGCATTTCTTAAAATAATAAATTGGTTATTATTAAGCTCTTGTTATTCGTGGATTTATATATGTTTTAGTATATTCAAGGTTAAGAACCACACTAGACGATCCCATCGCGAATATGCCGCCCTCAAGCAAGTGCCGCCCGGGGCGGCCCGCCCCCTCCGCCCCCCCCCCCATTTTCCTATCAAGTATAGCCTTGTTTTTCTATAGTCAATTTGTCACTGAATAGATAAAAACTAGAAACATATTTTAAGTCAAAGTATTACTTTAAATATACATATATAATATATATCAGATGTGGCGAAAAACCTTATGAAATGTCTTTAATTCCAGTTAAATAATAAAATAAATAATTAACTATGATACAACTATAACCATTCCATTATATTGTTTCTAGAAATAGACAGTTGTAATTTTTTTAACCATCTCACACAAAACTCATATTCAATTACATATACGGTTTATAATTAACAGCTTTAGAAAATTTTATTTTATTTTAAGTTGAACCGCTTATCAGTTTGTTATTTTTATAGCTGCTGCCACTGGAGATTTTGTGTGTGAATTCTTCAATACGATACTAGACCACCCACACTATTTATTTATGATAAGCAAATCATTGTACACTTTGCTTAGCACAAACGTATCGACAAATACAGTTCAAACAAAGCTAATGAAACAATATACAAAGAAGCTTGCTGATAATAGTATTCATCGTATACTGTGTTGATAAATCAATAAAAGAAAACGATAATAATGATTAGGAGCAGACGTTATGATTCAAGATGATAATAATACACATTAAAATTGTCCAGAAGCAAAGCTCAATAAAAATGTAAAATTACTAACGCAAACTTTAAGAAGCAGCTTTAGAACCAAATTAAATAATATTCAGCTGGAATCTGTTGAAATAAAAATCTTTGACATATAATACATATTTTAATAAATTATAACAAGATTAAGTTTCATGACTCAAATATGGAATGTGAACGATTTGTATATGATATTTATAGATTTGGAAATAAAATATTTTTCTTATGTATTGACTCATAGTTTGTCGTATTTGTTGAAACATCATATACATCAGATTTTAATCTAATAATATGTTTTTTTAGTTTTTATATAATTTTAATTTCTAATGTGAAACGTTTTTGATCTCAATACATTTTTCTTAAGGATTTTTTTTAACATAGTTTATTTTGAAAGAAGATGATGAATCAAAATGATTCACGACTATTTAGATTATCAATTTTTTTAAAATGGTCAAAGCTTAATATATACAATAGTATAAAAATAAAGGTAACATAAAAAATAAATAAAAAATGTAAAAAAGGTGAAAGTTTTTAAGGCAATTAAACGCACCAGACCAGCTCCTCGTAGCTGACACATATAAATATTCAATGCCAGCGTAGCTGGATTGCGAAATCATGGTCAAATCGAACCCTGCGGACGTCTAATTTCGTACTAGCAGCATGTTACGAAGGATTTATACTCAGAAGTTCATAGAACAATGAATTCATTTATGTTTTATGAGGTAAACCGTTTCTAATTTATACGTCTTTATGATTGTTATCCCCACGACCAAACATGACTTTTGTTGCTAACGTAAAATTATAAGTATACGAAATCAAGCATAGCTGGTTCCAATTTGTTGTAGATAACTTAATATTCTATCAATCTTAATTACTATTAAGTAAATATGTTTCTCAGTACAAAAATAAAAGTGTGTAAATTGAACTTATGTGTATTTAAAAAATACCATAAAATAAATGTAACAAGCAATTTTGAGTACTGATATACTACAATTCTAATGTACTTTTTAACTGTACAAATACAAAAAATAACTAGTCGGAACTCACCTTAAATTTTTCATCTCCTGTTACTCTTAATTAGATTATTTGTTGCCATGAACTTTTCTAAATATCCCTTTGATTCCACCTGAAATATGTCAGGAAGTACCATATGGTGCAGAGCAATAAAATTCGCGATCCCCGAATGAGAATCTTAGCAAGAAATGGGTTAATCGGAAAATTCCGCAATTTTTTTTTCGTAATTTTCGTTTTGCTGATTTAGCAAATAAAATAAAATTTTAACATCTATTTAGCATCAGTATTTTTTTATACGCTTCAATTGTTAGTAATATATCATATACATAATTTTAGATGAATACAATACAAATAATAGCATATAATAAATAAAAGTATGTAAATATATACTACATATATGTATATGTGAAACTATTTATTTTGAGGTTTTAATCTATGAAAATGTTTATAATATAAATTATTGTTATAACTCGAATTCGCACATGCAAGTAGTTAAAATTCCATTAGGAAAAAGCCGCAAGACTAATAAAAAATGTATATATTTTTTTTATATTTAATTTTGCTTAAATTTTTAATACAATTTATTTATAAAAACAAAGTATTCCTTACCAATAAAAACACAGTAAGTATCCCAGTTTATAAAGATAGTAATATTAAATGTAGAAAGAACGTGCAAAGTAAAAATACTCGACTTGAGGTACATCCTATCTATTATTTAATCATTGCTATAGAAATATAGATAGAAAATTGTTCAAAATTTTCACATAGATATATATGATACTACTGTAACTAATTTATCAACCAGAGATTTATATCTGCATTATATTTTGTCACCAATCTTTCGATATTCACCAAGTAGACGCTGTGCCGTGAGTTCAGTGAATTGTACACCAACGCTCCCAGCAAAAAGGCAAAGGATACAAATACAGATAGGATTGTACCTCTTCAAAGGGATAATTGATTTTTGCGCTCTTGTTGGTCAAAATTCGGTTCAGATATGCTTCATTCGACTCTCACTTAAGTCGTAAAATTGTTAAAGTAAAGTCTTACTATGAATGCTAGATAACCGAGCGTTTTCCGAAATAAAAATATTAAAAAAACGACCACTGACTGGCCACCCTTTGCCCCTTCCTATAAAATTTGCAGTTCTCTGGAATGCCAAAAGCAGAAAATCTTAATCCACTGCTGTTTGGTCCATTTATAAATGACATAATCACAGCATTGTTTTCATGCTGATGATAAAAATATTCAAATTCTAAATCCATTGGAGAGATTGCTTATTTTTTATCAATTCAAAATGATATTGATTATATCGGGCTCACCCAACCACTAAAGAAACGTGTTAAAAGCGTAATAAGTCAAGTAGTCATAAGTCTATATGACTTGTAAAAATGTATTTTTGTTATGATGATGTACGTGACGATCGGAGATTTGGACAGGTTTGGTGAATACGTCCCCAAATGCACAAAATAAAGCCGCTCTGTGACTTTATTAATGTTATCGTATGTAAATACCGACAAGCAGGTGAAATGGGCTTTTCTGGATTACAAGTGCCCTATTACAGTATTGCAGAATCAAACCACAATGGTTACACATAAATATTTATAATAAAGACATCATAAAATAATAAATATAATTCCACTCATAAATCAGCGTCTAAAGTAAGATAATCGAATAAACCATCTCCACTTCGAACAGCGTGTTTAAGCGCGTACATAATTTGGATTAGATACTTTTATTCAAAATTCCCTTCTATTATCAAGAAGTATCATCGCGAAATAAATCAATCTTTGAAAAAAATTATATGAATAATAAAATTTTGCCTCTATATAAACAACAAATTTCGGTTTGCTCGCTCTCTTCATTCAGACTAAAATATGAGTCGTCAATACGGGATAGATTTCGGATCCACTCGAAACACTAATTTAATATAGTTGCTAGCAGTATGTAGTATTAATATTATTAGATTAAAAGATTTTTCTTTCGAACTGCTGGAGTGCAAAATGGTTGCCTTTTATAACAATACAAAACGACGTAAAAAAATAAAAATCGGTTGACATTTTCCAGTTCTACATCGTACTTTGGCAGTGTTTTGACAGTTCTCAGTGTTGGCAAGCCACCGCTCTACGT
Organism: Plectrocnemia conspersa; assembly: GCF_051122295.1. Taxonomy (NCBI): domain Eukaryota; kingdom Metazoa; phylum Arthropoda; class Insecta; order Trichoptera; family Polycentropodidae; genus Plectrocnemia; species Plectrocnemia conspersa. The sequence goes on from NW_028277169.1 coordinate 2,504,745, forward strand.
GAGAGGATGGTGTTTTTGAGGACTGGCAGCACTCCTCTCTCGCTATGGCCAAGAACTAGCCCGCAGCGTCACTTGTCAGCTCTCAGAAAAATGGTCGTTTCATGAAAACCTATGCGCAACGGTACTAAAAGTTTAGAAAAATTGACGAAATTAAACATTTTTCGTATTTTTGTTTAATATAATTTAAATTATATAATACAATGACCCAGAATGCACCACAAGGAGGTGGCAGCAAACCTAACCAACTATCCAAATAAGGACCACAACCAAATTAGATATATAGCCTGATATATAGCCTTAGCCATAATAATGGGGCACCCCTTAAAGTAAAGTGTAACTCTTTACAACTGCATAATCTGCCAAATTAGATAGTTTTAACCGTAATTTTGAAGACTTTACAAAGAAATTTGTAGTTTTTAAATGATCACTTGAGTTATAAAAAAAGATTGCAGGTCAAATTGTCCAGTCTCGCTTAAGTGACCGTTATGTTCAGTTGTGTGATTTTGCCCTTTATTTATTGCTATAATTTTTTTTATTTAATAATTTATTTTGAATATTAAATACACATTTACAAATGCCAAGAAACGCGAATTAAGTGAAGCTAAAAGAGCAAATATAATTTAATTGCATTTGTATATTGCATATTAATAATTGAATATATCAGAAATTAATAATCACATTAATTATTTATGACACGCTGTCCAAAATGCTTTGAAACGGCTCAAAGAATGTGATTCTTACATATTAAAGCCAATAGCTAGAAGAAAACGAAAGACAACTGTCCAGGAAAATCGAATGTTGATTGGCGAGCCCCTTAAAAATCGTCGAAAATGTCGTCAAAGCCGGCTGCTAAAGTCTTTGCAAGTGGATGGGCTTCTATTTTTTTGCGGACGGTGAGAAAAAACCTAACAATTTGGAACTCAGAGGTTGTAAAGCCCGACACAAACCGTGGCTTTCAGAAATAAATAAAACTTTAAGATTAGAGTGTGCGAAGACACTAATGTTGTACATCTGATGATTAGGCAAAAGTCATCTGGTACGATGAATTCAATTTTGATGTAATTTTAAGCTAAAATTGGTTAAAATAAAAAAATGTTAAAAACTTAATTTGTATCTAGCTGATTGCGTAGTACCTAAGGTTTAATCTATAGCTGAAGCTTTATGATCTGGGATTGCATGGCAGCAGCAGCTTTAGGAAACCTGTACACTTGCGAGGGTATAAATAGTAACATTTATATTTCAATGTTGGAATCCACTTTATTGGATTTCAACTGAAAAATATTTTTAAGCATAGACCACGCTACCATCCCATTCCAGCAAGAAAACGCTCCCTGCTATACTTCGCTAAAATGAGAGAGTTGGTTTGTGTCAAAGGGTTTGACGCTTTTAGAATAGCTTACTCAGTCACCAGACCTAAATCCTATAGAGCATTTATGTGAAAAATTAAAAGAAAAGATTGCCCAACACAATTACATATCCAAAATTGAGCTGCGAGAAAAATTCAGGTGGAATGGAAAAAATTGTCTCAGTCCACCTGCAAGACATTAGTTGACAATTTGCCAAAAAGGGTTGCAGCTGCAAATAAACCTAAGGGTGGGCCTACTAAATAGTAAAAATAAGCTTAAAATAAACACTTCAAATAACCTTAATCAGTTTTTTATTTATATTTTCAGGATGTTTTAGAATATAACACATTTATTGGGGTGCCCCATTATTATGGTCAAGCCTGTATATATAAAAAAAATTCTGTGTATATTATAATTTACTATACATTTATTACATACTCCTCGTATTTTTACATACACTAACAACGGACCACAAAATAGAATTGTAAAATAATTTGCGCTTGTAAAAACCGTACAGTAATGATAAAAATGAACATATTTTTATAAAGCAAACTTCTCTTTAAATATATTTATTAAAACTTGTAAGAAGAACTTTACTTTTAAATGGACGAAAGATTTAACGTTTAGACCAAAAACGGGCTGGCGCTTCGTTCCGAACTAGCTGTCATTCGACCGATATTTTATGATCAAATTATTACAATGCCTTTTTTTAAATTGATTAAAACAGGTAATCTATTAGCGTCAGCTGTATTATTTTGGATGGTATATTCTACATACTAATATAAATCGCAAATTCTATAGAACCAGGCATTGGAAACCAAGAACAGACTATTGGAACGATGAACGATACAGAATTGCATAGATTAAAGGTACGTTTTATTAATACAATTTCAAATTACGTATGAACTAATGGAATGTATTATTTTCTAGCTCGAACCTATTGAAACCGATAATAAAAACGATTTTGACGAACATGACGATATGCTAGAAATTGGTTAGAAAAACATTAAAAAAATGTTCAATCATATATAACAATCTTTTATTTATTAGTTTATGTATGTTTTCAGAAACCCACGATGTTAAAGACATACTTATTAAGAACAACGTTAATAGATCATCTCGATCTAGAAGTAATTCAATGCACTTTGATTGTGGCAAGTGTTTGTGTGTATTCACAACTGAATCTACTTTCTTAACGCATATTAAAGATGTTCATTCGCTTGACTCGGGACACTTTCAATGTGTTTATTGTGATGAAACTTTTAATGATACGTTAAGTCATTCGAATCATATCCGTACCCACATCTGTCAAATGTACTTCTCGTGTAAAAAGTGCGGAATAATACTAAACAATATGAATTCAATTACGGCACATGAGGGAATTCATAATCTTCCGTCTGACTTTGAATGTGACTATTGTGGAAAACAATTTAAAGATAAAAAGGAACTGTATCAACATATTTACATTCATACAGATTTCTACCTGTTTATATGTGTTGAATGCGGGAAAGCGTTCAAAAGTAGTTCTTCCCTTAGTAGACATAAAACGAGAGCTAACCACCATAATTCTAATAATTTTAAACTTTTAAAATGCAGTCAGTGTGAAAAAATATTAAAAAATAAAAGTTCATATTATAAGCATATTAAACGTCATGCTCTCACTTATGGCTTCGAATGTGACTATTGTAATAAAAAATTTAAAGTCAAATATGATGTTCGTTGCCATATTATGAAAACGCATAGAGATAAATTTGTTAAAAATGAGATTATCAAATGCAATAAGTGTGGAAAAGTATTCAAACACAAAAGTTATCTTTCTGTACATACAAAATACGTTCACCTCGATTCTGAGAATAATTCGGATAAGGTTAAATCAGCTGAATTTAATTTCGAATGCGACAAGTGTGGAAAAGTATTCAAGCGTAAGACTTACCTCACTGTACATAAAAAACATACACATATCAATACTGAAAATGTTAAACATCACGATTCAGATAAGAGTATAATTGCTGACTCTAATTCTAATCTTGAATGTGAGAAGTGTGGAAAGATTTTCAAGCGAAAAGTTTACCTTACAGTACATCAAAAATATAGACATCTGGATTCTGATAATGTAAAACGTCACACTCGGTATAAGACTATAATTGCTGACTCTAATTCTAATCATCAATGCGAGAAGTGTGGGAAAATGTTCACGCTAAAAAATAGCCTTTATAAACATGCCAAAAATGCTCACACAAATAATTATATTATATGTGACATATGTGGTAAGTTATGCAAATGTAAACTTTATCTTACAGAACACATCAAAAACTCTCACTCCAACTTTGAATGTGACAAATGTGGCAAAGGGTTCAAACAGAAAATTTACCTCTCTGCGCATAAAAATAATTGTCGCAGTGATTCTGATAATGTTGAATTGGACAAGTTGTAAAAATATATATTTAGAAGGACACAATTCTGTTTGCATCAGCAAAATCATGTATAATATTGTATCACTGTACTCAATACATAATGCAAAGTTGGTTTCAATAGATAATATCACCAAGGTATTCAGTCTGTTATTTTATTTTCTGTCTTAAATACGTATTTAATCTTTTCAATAATGAAAAACTAAATTCTGCAGAAGAATCAAACATGTACATAATGTTTTTCATTTTTTGTCAGTTACCAGTTTTCTAAGCTGTGACATGAAATAGTTTTCTTTACTGATAATTTAAAATATGTGCCGAAATGAATACATCACATTATAAGTTAAACTTGCATGTAAAAAACATATATACTACCGCTCAATAGTTTAGGAACAAAAAAGTTAAATTGTAATTTTATGTCTATTTAAGATAATAATTAATATAATGTCAATTTTTTTACTTATGTAAACCGTCGACTCGAATTCGAAATGTATATATTTTAAAAGTAATTATAAATAAGTATATATAAGAAGTGATACACAATGTTGTGTTTAATTTCTATATGTCTAATCCTAAAATTAATTTTGAGCACAAGTATAAAACTTGAAAAATCACGAAATACGAAATCTATCGTTATAACAGGCGTTAACCAATACATCATACTACAGTCTATTAGACAAATCTGGTAGATTTCTTAAGAATTATAACAATCGCAGAGGATCTTATGAGGCAACTTCAAAAAAAATGTATTTACACATATAACAAAATCTGAGGACACAATATCATTTTATGGTTTACAGGTCATCTTATTATGTGAATATGCCTTAGATGTGACTTGATAAGTTTTATGAACAAAAATGCAGAAATTGCCTTAGTCTCAATGACGCTTTTGTTGGTGTGGCAATTAAATTCATCTACGAAAACCCGCTTGAAGATATGAGAGTAGTATTTAGTCTGTATCAAATGCAACAGTTTTTCTGGATGTCTTTTCGAGAATGTAAACACGGAATCTACGAATCATTTATATTTCATTTAGTTGCAGTCTGAACTGATGATCGTTTATTAGTAGATCTAGTGAAATTTACTTAAACATAATCACCGAGTGCACATTTTTTTAAACAAATAAACCCGTCATTAAAGATAAATATATAGTGACCAGATTTTCAAAAATAAAAAGTTTCCGAAAATAAAAATAGTGTTAATAAAAATACACATTGTTCAAATGTAAAAAAGTCTGATACAAATAAAATCAGAAACCCGTCAATTTGACGGGTTCTGTAAATGTAGTGTTAAACAGAACACTGCCCAACTCAATTACAATACAATAATCAGGATATTGCTCTCCGGGCTCACATAAACTGAAATCTCAGTGATTACTCCAAAAGTGAGTAGCATCCCGGCACTTTCATTTTTAGATCTACATTACTGAGTAATTGACAAGTTTCTAATTTTCACTGCTGCAAATGTCAGTTGAGTATTAATACCTTTAGGCCAATGTTTTTGATCAAGTATGCGAGACCAATACTCCAACTGATTGCCTTTATGTAAGGATCTTTTATTAAATCTTTTACTTCACGAAAGCAACAACGCATTTATAATAAAGTCCAAAATGATGTCACCTTTCTTTAAAAACTTGTACTAGTATTTTTATTTTTTCGTTTGCCTTGTACATGTTTATGTTCATGTTACGGACCTGTGAGTCCAAATTTAATTCTGATTTATAGAGAGCACATGCATCAATCCTAGGTCGAACAAAAATTTTGTACATCTGATTTTTCTTTTCAAGCAATCATAAGCGCATTTATCATTTTTATCTCTTGTAGAATCGCTTCTTCAAAATGCCACAAAAGGGATTTAGTTTTTATTTACCATCATAATCTAACAGGCTATCCCCAATGCGTCACGATAGGCAAAAACAATACAGTGGTGCATTGAATAACGAAAATTCGTTCCGTTACGGAACTAATATGTCAAATCAATTTTCTCTACTGAAATAGATTAATTTGAATTAAAATGGTAAATATAAAATTTGTTCGTATTCGAAACACGCGTGATTCAAGGTGCCACTGTACATAGCGCTATTCCAGTACCCAAAATAAATATAATTAAAATAATACATAGTAAGAAAGAGAATATAATATTGAAATTAACTGATGAGAACCGGACCAGCTTCTCGTAGCTGACATTAAACAAAGCAATGCGCAATGCCAGCGTATTAAGGAGTCGGATCGCGACAGCCATAGGTGAGTCGGTTAATGCGGACATCAGAAAAGGATCGTGATTATCTAAGACGTTCCGGAATCCAAAACTGGAATTCCACGAGAGTTAGATTGTCGATAGCCCCCTTTAGTATTTTAAATAATATATTTATAATGTATTTATATATAGGTTTTATTATGGCCAAAACTTGGCGGCACTCTGTTAGCACTGACGTGACGTAGACACATTCTCATGGCGATTTTGGAGGGCTCGCACGGCCAATGCGTGCACCGTTCACCGAACATCATACATTCTAACATGTAACTACATATATCGGGGTCTAATTGCCATCCGTCGTCAAACTGTTTGACCGCCGACGAGGTTCACGTGGGAGCAAACGGAGTCAGACAAAATGGCCGACATAGATGCCGTTGCAGAACTGTTTGCCGCAATCCCACCGGAACTTTCTTGGTTCCGGACTCGAGCTAGTACACCACCGAAGCGATGGGTCTGCGCCCCCTATCAGGTGCCCCCGTCGACAGCTGTCGCCGAGCACGAGACCCAGGAAGTAACCGGCGCTGCCATGCGAATTAGCGAGAAGGCACCCAAGTACCGTCGCAAACCTAACCTAGCCGGACCCCGTGCGATCCGACACGCATTTGTAGGGCTGCATCCACACGACTCGGAGCCATTAACGCGTGTTTGGGGTCATACGCGCGTGCTCCGTAAAGCTGCACCGACGCATCTTGGAACCCCCAACGCGCTTCTAAGCATGCGCGTTCCGCTCACACCCCTTGAAGCCCTACGTGCCACCCAGGTGGTTCACACAGGTTCCACGCCGTTAGAATCAAAGTATGCCACGCATCGCTGGAGGCTGCGCCCTCGTGGAGCTTTACTTGCACCTCTAGAAGCTGCATCGATGGAGCTCTTAGAACAGAGCCTGCGCCCCCACATACTTACACCGCCGCGTGCGTCTTCTGTCATTGGCTAGTTGAAATCCGGTATCTGTCATCAGATAGTTAGGCCCGCGCGCGCCAAGCGGTCATCGAATAACCGAGGCCCACCAGTAATTGAAATGAATTATTCGAAATAAAAGTTTTATATAAGCTATTGTAAGTATGCAATTTTTAAATTGAATCATTAATCATGTATTTTTTATGTAAACGCAATAATTTAACGCGAAAACATCGGTAACCGGTGCGGCGCGGCGTGGCGTGACATACGTATCGAGTATTCTCGCTGCTAGGATCAGTAATTTCTTGCCCCCAGACTCAGTGCATTTATTTGGCGCGTATGTATTTATCTATGCTGCGAGAGCCGAGCCGTTGCTATCTATTAACTTAGACGAAAAATTAGTCACATAGACCTATGAATGTGCAGCAGAAATGAAGAGATCGTGTATTGGTGTACAAAATCTAATGAAAGAAGCTTACTCTAGTGTCACTGTTATGCACATCAGCTGAATTTAATTTGAAAGAAAGTCTGTTCATCAAATAAGCGGATAATAATTCACATCCTCTTCAATAGGAAATCAATTGCTCTGCGATATTAGTCAAACACAAGTACCAAGAGTTTGTGAAACACGATGGAACATTTGTTCTAAGATAATGAATTATATAAAGAAAGATGGAATGGCAAAAGAATGTAAAAATATCCTTGGAAGATTTTGAGTTAGTATCTTCTGAACTTTTTTATTTAATTTTAAAACATGTTGATGTACTTTATAAAACATTTCAATTAGGTATTAAAGCAGCGATATCAAAGAAGCATTTAATAAATTTGAATCATCTCGTAATTTTTATAATAATTTAGGTATGCCTTTTTTGTGTCAATAATCATATTTTTCAGTATTATTTAAAAAAATTAAAGAACTGTATATAATATTATCCGTTGCGGAGCACTGGCCTAAAGGTTATATGATTTGTTTTGTTTTGTGTTTTTTTCTATCAGCAACACTGAGTTTCGTCACTGGCGTGCAGCGCCTCGCCCGTCGGCTAGGCGCTAAACTACTCGACAATACGGCTGAGTTTTGCGTCAGCTCTCGACGTCCGTGTATGGACCGCGTCCTAAAATAAGCGCAGGTACCTGGCGCTAGCTGTCGCGCGCCCCGCCTCCCCGCCCACCGTCCGCCCGAGAGGTTAATGCGCGACAATAACAAAGTCATATTTTTCAGTCGGGTTATGCGTTCAAGATGCCGTCGTCGCGTCCTCGGGGCTCGTCGGGCGGCTCTCACCAGTCGCAGAGGGTCTCATTGGCCCCCATGTCCGAGCGGCAGCAGATGGCGCTCGTTATGCAGCTTACCTCGCAGACTAACCAACAAGGTATCCATATTGTTCGTTCCTTCTAGCGTTGCCGTCTGTTTTTCACATTGAAACTGTTCCAACTAACTACAGACAGCTTTCTAATCGATCAACAACCTACGCCTTTTAATAAACGTAATATTTACACACATTTTTATATTGTGAACTATCCAAACTTATCAACCAAACTGTTTGGAGCATCGTAAACCATCTCCTGTTATGATTCGCAATAATCAAAAGAGTGCTAACATACTTTGGAGTACTGTAAAAATCAAACTTTGCTCCACAGCTGTTAGTAAATGACAAACACACGCCTTTTATTATACGCTTACGATTTGAAAATATTTAAATCCATTACTGATCTAATCATCTATGAGACGATTGGGATGTTTAATAGGCGGAGGAATGCATGATTACAAATACCAATTAAGAAAGGTAACATTGTTTAAAAAAAACCTTACTAACCCTTCCGGTATTTGCAACCATATGTTACATTCCTTTCCAATTTAATAACTAAATGCGCAAATAGACACCAAAATGCTTTCCGTTTAGTTTTGATAAATGCCATATTGTACAATTTTCTAGAAATTCTGCATCTCTGTGCGATGACAAAGCTAAGCTTAATACGAAAATTTATACATACAACGTAATATCAATAGTTTTAAATAAATACATGTACAATTCAAAGTCGATCAAGCAAGAAACATCTAGTACAAGTTTTTTCTAAGTCAGGCGTAAAGTTACAAGTCTTCAGAATATATTTTATAACCATTAAGATTATATTTTATTTGTGTTTTTGTATGTTGAAATATTTTCTCATCAATTATAATAAATATTTCACCATACTACTTCTCAAATTGAACACTTTCATTTACCCCTGGTTTATTTTTGAAAATTGTTTCATATAGTATATATATAATCAATATTGGCTACGGATGCCATCGCGATCTTACTTTTATGTGAGCGTCTGACGTTTCAAAGAGTTTGTCACTCTTCATCTTCGGAGACTAACTGTCGTCCTCGACCTGGTCATTAAATATATATATTTAATTTTTAAATAAACATTTAACTTTTTTGCGTACCGCGCCTTTTCTTACTCGTATCTCGTTTGCCTATGTTTCGACCATCGATGTTAGGGTTATCATCTAGGGCAGACTTTTCCGCTGTGTCGTCTTTGATTCAACCTTGTGTTTGGACATTTTTCCTTGTTTGTTTGTTGCTAAGGGTACAACAAGTTCGTTAATTTTCTAATTGGTTTATTTAAATGAATTTTGTTTTGTTAAAAAACAAATAACCAAGTATTCAAAATTGCTTTTGCATCTACTCTTTTATTTTTTGTTATTTTTCTTTTACTTTCTGCATTGGGTCTTAAATTTTGGTTGTATCAAAATTGATTCGTTGATTTTCATCGAAAGAGGTTTGCTAAAGTTGATTTTTTATCGCGTTTCTATATTCTATTTTTCTTTGTGAAATACTACAGTTTGTCTGACCAATGTAAATTTTGTGAAATTTGGTATACTTCTGATTCATTATAAATTTTGTCTTTTCCTATAATAATTCTAAGAATAATTCCTATTCTCTACACCCTTTTTGGTACGGTCTCACCCTATCTTTTCTGATATCCCTCGAACATATGGTAAATGTGAAATACGAATTAATTTTTCATTTTTATTACATATATTAGTGAAGCCATTTAATTTTAATACTTCTTTAACATTATCTGAAAGTTTATCTGCTCTATGAAATATTGAGGCTATTCTCGAGTTTATTTGTGAAGGATGATAGTGAGAATTAGAGTTAAAATAGCGATTTGTATGTGCTTCTTTCCTATAAACTGTATCTAAAAAATACCATTATTTTTTCTATTAAAATGTTTTGTACAATTTCCATTGTGAATTTAATTATTATCATGTTGATTATTTAAAAGATTTAGAAAAATGTTTAATTTATCAAATCCATGTGACCATATTACAAATATGTTGTCTTAATATCGGAGTAAAATTTTTGGTTTAAATTCAGAATTTTTTAATGCTTTGGTTTCGAGTTCTTCCATGAAAAAATTTGCAATTATTAGTGAAAAAAGTGATTCCATGTGTGATCCTTCAATTTGTTTCTAAATAAAATAGGTTGAATTAAGTCAGTAGTTTATAAGATCTAAAATATGCTTAAGAGGTTTTTATTTTTCTTCCAAAATTTTAACTACTTCTGATATTGAAATATTTGTAAAAAGTGAAGTTACTTCAAAACTGATCTATTCTTCGCCTGATATTATATTTTTTGAATTGTTAATATGATTTTATTTCCTCATTTAGAGGTTGAAATCGTTTTGCTAGAATTTTTGACGGTTTTTGAGTGGGTGTGAGGTTTATATAACTAGGACTTCTGGAAAATATTTGACGTGTAATGATTTAATTTGGAAAATATGTTTTGTCAAGATTTTAAGTTTTAATTTCTAGATATGAGGTAAGTTTGTTATCTGTGTATATGTATGTCTCCAGCAAAAATCTTTTATTGATGTATAAATGTTCTATATATAAATGACGTATTTCAAGAGTCTCATACATATATTTTGCCATATTTCAACTGATAAGTGCTTCAATTGACCTTTGCGTTGAAATAGGTCGTATTCCTTTCCGCAGAACTTCTGACCTATTGCATTTATGTTCTAGATGCTTGCAAATTATTCGAGTTTTATCAGACATTCTCGATAGCTATTAGAATATTGCAAAGCAAACGTTGATCAAACAACATTAAATATAAAATGTTTCGTAATTAATCAAAATTTGTATTTTGTTAATTATTTTATTGCTTAACTTGGTCTTTATTTTTCTTTTAAATGTTGTTAATTGCAACGAATTAAGACTTATATTTCTGGAGAGAATAAAAATCTCAATTGGTAAATGTTGTCTTAATTCTTTAAAAATTTATATCAATTTTTACTAGTCATTTTTTTTGCAACGAAATGCATTATTTGATTAAATTTGGCTACAAAAAAAAAATATAGTTATATTTTTTTTCTTCACCTATAATTTGTTTTAAACACAATTCTATCATTCATAAGGTTTTGTGACAAAAAATAAAGTTAACTCATTACCAATCCGTCACCACCGGAATATTGCACAAATTCATAATTTGCGCTGTTTTATCAGCAATGCTTAATTTTTTTAAATCACATCTTCAAATACCTCGCAACTATTTAGAATAATTTTTTTGTTAAATAGCTAATTGTATTAAATGCAATACACTAACAAATAAATTTAGACACAAAGCCAAAATACTGGCTTTCCTTTAGCCAAACTAAAGTCAATAATTTGGCTTCCTTAATCCAAGTGAAGTAATTTTTATAGCAATGTAACACAATTATAAAATTTACTATAATATAAAAGCTATATATACTAGCAAGAAACTAATGACAACAATAGATTAAATATAATACATCACTACAATTTATATAAAAAATATTTTTCATTATAATTTAAAACCAAAAATGACTATGTTATATTAACCTTTGTTGAAAATAAATGTTATTTTCGGCAGAAGCGCGTTAAAAATGTATCCGATTATTTTTTCCGGCTAGTACAAAAGCCGATTTATTGGATTTTGGCAACTAAAGTGTTTAATGATTATATACAGTAGACCTCCAATAACACGGTATATTGATAACGTGCTATTTGGATGTGTGTAGTTGAGGGACTAGAAAATACTCATAATTTTTTTTGTGTGGTGAGATATTCTCTCTTTGGCTCGCTCACGTCCCCTAGTTACCGCGTTATTAGAGGTTCTACTGTACTTATGTATCATCAATTTTTTTTAAATTATAAATTTTACTTATTATTCAGATCATACTCAATAAGCTTTACTATTCATTTAACAACAATTCGTTTTATGGCGATTTTATCAAGTCAAGTATAATGAGGGTTGATCTACATTTACACTTTATATAAATATTTCGTCTTTCAGTTATCATTCGAGCGTATTGCCCTTGTCTTGAAGTGCAACCATTTCGCACAATCACAGTATTATGCTGTCACTGTGCATCCTTTGCTCCAATCTTGTTCTTTTGTTCAGTGTATTTATGTTGATGACCGCTTCAATTGCTTTGAAAGTGGACAATAGAATCCAGCTCCTATTGACTACATCAAGAATGCTATAAAGCCAATTTCGCTAATTCCACAATATATGTACATATATGTATATATAAAAAAAAAATGTTTTTAATTATTTGTTTGTTGACTTCGGAAAAATTGTTATTTGGCAATAGAGCAAGTACTCTAAACCTGATGTATTCGATGTTGATGTCATATCAGATAAATGCCGATATACCAGATTTTGGCAATCAAATAATTAATACTTTCGTATATAAAAACTAATTTTTCATACTATATTTTAACGACATGTAAACATTGCCAATAATGCATTCAATCATTCTAATAATCTCCTTTTAATAAACTCTAATTGACCTATGCATCTAGTTCATATTAATATAGGTTCGTTAGCTTTATTTTTTATTGGCGTCAGTATTGCAATCTGTTTTCAACCAGAGATAAACCAATATCGAATGGCAAAAAAATCTGTGAATATAATGTTTCCATCTGTTTTTAAATGACTGGAATATTCTGCTTTATATTGTAACAACTCGCAGTATGAAATAATATAAGTGATTTAATAATATGTTAAAAAAACTGCAACTGTTAATTTATTCATAACTTTTATCATACATGAAAAATCAAAATAGTTTAAGATCATTACGCTATTATACACTGACAGTGTTATATCATCACACTAATAATATTATATCTGTATGAATGTTTCAAGGTTATCAAAAACTGAGATTAACGCTGTAATTCTTGAACAAATATTTTCAGCAAACGACACAAGATAAACACGGTCTTTCAAGTAGCTTTCCTATTTTTCTCCTCCCGTTGTTATGCAAATTTAGTTTTGTAAATTGTATAATTGTCGGCAATTGTGTGCTTACAATGCTTGGGTATTGTATCTACATGAAAAATACGCGCTATACTTTGTCTATATCCGGTTTATTATCATATTGTATTGTGAAAAATATGATTAAAAATATGTTTAACCTTTGGTTGCCGAAATCTGATTTATCGGCATCGTCGTCATCATTGAAGGGATCGGATACATTTTTAATAGATATTTGTTTCAATAGAAAACAACCTTTATTCCGAACATGTATAAGTAAATCAAAAAATTCTCTCTACATTGGAAACACAAATACATTAAATTCATGATCATTCCGTTCCAGAATTCAGATTATTTTATCTGGAGTCAACCTTGAAAACTGCATTTTAGATAAACGGCGCCCATAACTAATTTTGAATATCGTCTGTTTCTATTATTGTTGACCGAAAGAGACATTTGTTTATTGACAATGTCTAGACGGACGAAGTATTTTGCGCGCAGATATATTTTAATTTAGTAATACTGAATTTTATAGTTTTATAGCCCCTCGAAAATAAAATGTGACATATCAGCTATGAAACGTTTTAGGGTATATACATATTTTCAATGTCTTATCTACTGTAAAATTTAAAAACAGTGGGAAAAAAATGTAATTAAAAATAACTGTACTGACTCTAATAAGTATGCACTTCCTTTCTTATATCTACAGCATTTTGAAGTGGATTATCTTTAGAAATTATTATTATATTTCGATCCAAACGCACATAAGTTTTTTTAGCATTATTGTTATGATAAACATTTTGACCTGTTTTATATTTTTCAAAATATTTTAAGGCATTATAAACTTGATTTCTAGAAATATTAAGGTTTTCTGATCTATGTACTTTTAACTCACAACTGCTTGTTATGTTTTAAGTTTATGATTGATTTCCGTTTTATCGGATCACAATACTTCTCCTCGTATTAAATTTTATTTTATGATTTTATCCTCTGTTAATACACTATCTATTAATATTTTTAATATCTAAATTTAATCACAATAATATCAAGTTGATAAGGGGATGTTAAAAGCAGAACTAAACCTGAATATTTTAGATAGACAAAGAGTCACTTTGAATAGTGAAGTACTGTCATAGGTTATTTATAGAATATGACTCAAGAAAAACAATAAATTTTGAGTTTTAATGAATATCACTATCCTCTAAGTATCTAGTATTTTTTTTAAATCTGATATTTTATTATGCATTAATTTAGCCTTTATAAAAAAAATCATGTCGTTTGACTGCCACTGTATATATAAATATCAGAACTTTTTTGGTCAGAATACATTTTATCAAGACTAGTCTTGAAATGCTTATTTAATATGTATAATTTTAAGACAGTTTTTAAGACCGTTTGCACTTTTTGCTTAAATCGCTTGTATTAAAACATTTTATAAAGTAGTACAGTATGATATTTTAATTATAATAGATATATTATTAATTTATATAACTAAAGTCATCTATGAATAAAAAATATTTAAATAAATTTAGCAAAGTTTTAAACCATTAATAAAATATATATCATCAAACCTAAGTGATTTATAAAGAAAATGCAAATAGTCATAATACACTATTAGTTTAATATATAATCCTAACCATACATTTTGCTGCATCAACTAACTACAAGCCTAACTAATGTACGGTCAATTTTACAGATGATCATTTGAAATGGGCCAAAAAATTAGCATTTTCTTAAAATATTTACATTGTATAAAATGACCGATCTTCAGTTAGACTCGATTCAAATTTATGTGTGTATGTACATATTATGTGGATATTGAAGTCTTCAAGGGTTACGTCGATGAACTCGAAAGTGTGGTGAAGTTGCGCTTTGTCAATTGCAAAAGAGCTTTCTTTAATCACCGTTGAATATATGTGGTTTAGGCGCTAGCAGCACCAGTCACGGTACATCAAAGTTGCGCGATCGCAACGAGCGCGGCGAGACTGCGCTGCACGTTGCAGCAATCAAGGGTGATCCCGATCAAGTTAAGAAACTCATCGACCAAAGCATGGATCCAAATGTCACGGACTTCGCAGGTAACGCTTCAGTATTCACAAATCGCGATCGAAAAATCAAATCGATTTTTAATATTTTAAATAAAAGATTAGTTGGCTAACAAAATTTCATCTCTACTACGTGTACAAACCATGAAGAGTGATTAGAATATTTTATGAAGCGTAAAATACAGGGATTGGCATGCTGATGGTATTTTTATTGTACTGATTGAATTTCTAGGAATTTGTCTGTAATATTCTATTAATTAGGTTTTATAAACATAAGGAGGTTGCGCTGTATAGAACGGAATAGTATTTGCCACCATTCTTGTGATTCATTTTTTGTTTGAAGTGGATGTCCAAGTTTTAACAGTTGCAATCTGTAAATCAAAAATAATGTAGTCCTAAATTAATAGAAATTTTATTTACTCCCAAGCAGTTGAGCGGTATCTTATTGATACTTTTCTGGAACCGACCCCAACTTTATTAGATGTTCTACAATTTTTAAATCTGGCAATCCAATGATAAATTGTACTATATGTTTCGGTAAACTCACAGATGCTGAATGATTTGCAAGATCTTAATAACCTCCTTTCATAAGGATTGACTCTTCCATGGCTTCAAATACATCACAACTAAATGATTGCTTGTAGGTCTAGGCATACCGATTAATCCTTAGATGCCAAAATATCATATATATCGACTTTTGCTGCTTTGACGAGAATGCTTAATCCAATGTCGTCATCGAAAAAATAATTAGATACATTTTTAATGGGCTTTAGGGGATAAATAACATATTTTCTGAATATGTGCTATTTTTATTATGAAATAATACATCGATATATAGATTATAAATGGCTAAGCAAGAAAAGTTAAATAGGACAAATTTCCTAGAACTCAATAAAAGAATTGTATATAAGGTTAGAAATCCAATTGGTTGTGATAGTATATATATATGGCAAGTCAATGTTCTGCAACTAAATTTACATGCAATATCATATGTATGTAAAATATGTGATTTCTATACTTAGCTCAATAGGATTTCTACTATATGTATGCAAATACATTGCAGTGTGCCAATCTACACGTATTATTATTATTATAATAAAAAATGTATCGTTTTTACTGAATTAAAATTTGATTTTTCAATTCTATTGCTAATAATATTGTAAAACAGATAAGATTACTTGATTCATAAGTAAAATTACAAACTGATTTTAAATATATAATAAAGCAAAATAATCAAAAATCATTTTAAATATAATAGATTATTATTTGCAGTATAATTTTAAACTGATATTTGGACTACACAATTATTATGAATTTTTGAAGTAGAACACACTTTATGTTAATCGTTACAAAAGAAACAATTTATATACATATTTTTTTTAATTCATTCAAAATTATAATCTTAAGTTTAAATCCGAGCTTTTAATGAATTAAATATGCACTGTATATCATAATCAATCATAAAAAATATTTTTTATTAATTTGTCAAAGCAAAAGTGGCAGAAAATGATAATAAAATAAACAGCTTGTAATTTTCATATGAAAGTAATGGTTCAATTTGTGGTGAAATTGTGCAAAAGTATTGTTCAATTAATTACATACAATTTTATTAAGCAAAAAAAATTTAAAGTCAATTTCTGACTCATATTATGTTATAAGTGTATAGTACACACTAACTCTGTGCAAGTGTTTTGGTAAATATTAAATATTTTATTACAGGGTAGTTTAGTAGGCATGTACGGTATTGCTCAGACTTAGTGTATACTTCCGTTGCCTAATATTGCTTTCTCGTTTAACACTAATATAATAGCTTAGTAATGTAATAAAATTTAATCCGTTGCACTCAATCACACAAATATAGATATTGACTAGTAACATAGAATGTTATTTTTTGATATCTACGGCACGCTTGTGTACCTCGCTTATATTATAACACGTAAATAAAAAATGTAATCGGTATATCTTGCCTATTAACAATAGGGTTAGAATAATAGTATTAGTATGTAAGAATATATTAAAACAAACGGAATGTCTTGCTATTAAACTAACAACAATAATGAATGTGTATTTTTGTAAAACTGGACGTCTAATTGAAATTTGTGTGAATTTTTTTTAATTGGAAACTCAAAGGTAAGAACTATGTTCATATTTTTGTCGAAATTGAGTTATAATATTCACTAGACTAAGTTTCGTGTGTTCTTTAGCTTAACAGCTCACGAATATATAGAAGCGACTAGTAAATAACGTGTTAACTGCAATTTTTATGGCCAAATTTATAAATTACGGCAAGAGTGTGGTAAACATGTAATGCGTTATATGTGATTTGACATTGGCTCTTTTGTTCTGTTTCATGAATCTGGGGAAGAATTAGGTAAGACGTGAATTTATTTACATTAAATCGTATTTTACAGCAAATATGATATTTGAGGTTATATCATGTATGCCCTTAAAAAAATATTAAACAGAAAACTGTGATTTTTGAATTAAGTATAGTTTTTTGTCAAAAATGTATATTAAAGATGAAAATATATAAAATAACAAATCCATCTGTTTTTTTTAACATATCCGTCATCATCCCCCACCATAAAACTTTGTATTTTTATTGTGAATTATAAAAATACAGGTCAATTTGCAAATGGTCAGTTCTATTTTGGCAGATGGTTGATATTTAAAAAAATAATGTTTATATAAAAAATCACATATGCTTCTTCGAATAGTATTATGAATTTATGTAATGAATAGCTCGTCAAAATGTTACTGATCCTTTATGATAAAGTTATTAACTTTTAATTCTTAATAAAAGTGGCTATTTAATTTGTTGCCGTTGCAAACGTCTAATGATCTAAATAATTCGTTCATATCATTAACATGTTCTTGCCTTGAGATTTTTCATCGATTCATGAAAATTAATAATATATTTACTATTAAAGTAACATCAAGAACATGTTAACAATGTAGTTTAACACAGTCTTACCGTTAATTATAATATATAAATGCCGTTAACATGTTCTACGTCTTTTAACCATATTCGAACGATGAGTGTTCATTTGAAAACTTAGTCCAATAGATATTATAACTCGTTTTCGACAAAAATGTCAATCAGCATGTTCTTGCCTTGTGATTTTCACATAAAAATGACAACGTTTTGTAAAAATTGTAGTTTTTAATAAGCAAGCTTAATGCTCGTAGATATATTAATATTGGCGATTGGTATTAAATTATTTTGTAAGGGCCAACCCAGTTAGTATGTAATGCTTTTTTTTATATTACTTACTGTAATTACAATAGCAACATCAAAAGGCAAAATTCGCATTGCTGTAGAACGTGACGGACTTGACTGAGATGTCGCGTGCATTTGAGGCATTGCCGATGTAGAAAAAATCAAAGTTATAAAAGTTGTAATGTTTTCTACAGGTTGGACACCCCTTCACGAGGCTTGTAGCCACGGTTGGCATAACATTGCCGCGATGTTAGTTCAGGCGGGCGCCAACGTTAACGCCCGCGGTCTGGACGACGATACCCCATTGCACGACGCCGCATATAACGGGGAGCTAAATCTAGTGAAATCTTTAATCGAATGGGGCGCCAATCCTTATTTAAAAAACAAAAAAGGAAAAATGCCTTTTGATGTTGCTAATCCACCGGCCTATGA
Source organism: Plectrocnemia conspersa (assembly GCF_051122295.1). NCBI lineage: Eukaryota > Metazoa > Arthropoda > Insecta > Trichoptera > Polycentropodidae > Plectrocnemia > Plectrocnemia conspersa. The sequence continues at coordinate 2,523,621 of NW_028277169.1, forward strand.
ATTTTTGGCTTCGTTAGAAGGTATGTCAGTGAAATAATAAAACATTCCATGAAGACACGTATCGTCACGGTTCCGACTCAGCCTCGTATCTAATTTTTTTAGTTTTAAGTTGTAGCATACATTAGAATAGTCTATTATTGTATCATCCTTCATGGCACGATGCTCTAATTTAATACAATACGTTGATAAAGTTACGAATCAAATTCGTAGCTTGAGTTAGAAATGGAACGATATTGTGTTACAGATTAAAATAATATTTGCTAAAAGGAACTTACGAGTGTTATTAAACTAGAGAGCAGAAGTTTTATTTTCTTTTATCAAATTTTATTTTTATCGTTTTATTTTATTTTTATTATTATCTGAAATAATAACGCCTCTTACTGACTGTACTAACAATCATCTTGTAAAAATTTGTATTTATCTTATATCTCCTCAATCAAATATAGTTTATAATGTATACTGACCAATCGATATATTTAAGTTTTGAATCTGGCCTAACATTGTACATATTTTCTACTAATAGTAAATTTTAAATAGTTAAATATGCAAAAAAAAACACTATTGTCACATTGACATTCTTCTACGTTTCTTTTTATGCTATATACCTTTACTTTTTTGTTCATGTTCGCTGGTGGTAATCCACAGGATGGGTAGAATCTACCTTTTTTGACCTCTGATGCTTAACAATGGATTCTGTGGTATCTACCCACAAAAACAATAGCTTATTGTGCTGCAATCGTTTTATATAAAAATATTACAATTAAAGCGTATTTTTGTACACACGGAGATCATAAAATGACACCGTATTTTTTTTGCAGCCTGCAAAGCCATTAATTATATAATAATTTTTATTTCTCACACATTAGCTCTATCCCGCTGCCGAATAAATTTTAAAATTAAAATAAAACACTATAGATTCAATTTTGTATTTGAAAATCATTATAGTGCAATTTTAACAGCACTTTATTATTTTTATTATATTTTTTTAAATTTTGAACCAGATCTGTGTGTTCAATTTTTCAGAAAAGTTTGATCGAAATCTGATAAAACTATGGAACTATTGCGCACACAAAAACCGTTATATCCTATGTATGTATGTATGTATAAACGAAGTGTTGTTTCCGAAATTTGCGATATAAGGTAATATTTCTACCGAAATCTAACTAAAATTCGCCGCAGGCTTTTTATATCTACTACTGAACTATTGCTTTGTGAGGTCCTGCCTCCCCCACACCCCACTTTTTGACCAATTAATGTTTTGTAAAATATATATAGACTATCTTCTGCTAATTTTTGACAGTATTTAATATAAATTAAATAAAATATAAGTTCTGGTCACTCGCTATCCATCACAGAGCGATATTTCATAACTCATATCAGAGATTCATATTCATACTTTTTTTATTGATATAAAATCGTATCGTTTATTCGGCCTTGATTGGTATGGTTTCTATGTGGTTGAGATTTAACGGTATGCTTGATAATTATATATTAACACATTCGTGTCTGGTTAAGCATATGCGTGTCTTTTGAGTACCCATCTTATGCATGTATGTCAAGTATGGTTATAAAAAAATATATTAACCAATACGGCATTGTGCCATTGTACGTACTAGTGCTCGGCAGATTTTGCAAATGACAACAAATTTTTCAAAATTTTGCTTGGCATTAAATATATTAACTTTTGAAGGAAGTAATATATGGGGTTACGATAATAATAAGACAAAAGTGTTGCTTACATTGACCCAAATGTATATATACACTCAATGTTTCAATGATTATAATTTTTCAGTTTTCTTCTGACAAGCCGTCCAGCTTTTTAATATGCTTGCTGGATACAATGATGTTTTCGGCGATAGCTACGTGACGCTGGTATAATTTATGTGGAATGGCACCAACTCTTGTAGCTGTGTGCCACTATTATTATTTTTTATTATACATAACATCTTTGCGTGTGGGCTGCTGTAATTAATTTGTAGTAAAAAATGTCTCAAGTTTTAATGGAACGCAGGATTCAAAATCTTTTGCACAGTAGTGTATGTAATTTCATACAATTTTGGTGGGTTCAGTTTTTTTGCATGAATGTATTATTGAATGCACAGTAATACATTTGCAAAGTAACTGTTTTAAAGAGTAAATAACATAATGACATGTAGCACTGTCATAATATTAGCCGGAGAAATTTCACTTTTCTTTTAAAAGTCAATACTCTATTATTTTTTATCCCGATCGGTTTTTATTATATATCAAACAAAATTCGATGATCATTGTCATTATTTTATTGTTATCAATTAAGAAAAATGAATTTATGCATTTGACAGTTTTTACTAATGATTTTACGACCAGGGAAGGGTGTTTGTCGTAAGATTACGATTGTTCAAAGCTATTTATACAAAAATATATATTTAATATAAAATTCTCTATACAATCTTTATCTATATTGAATGCCACATAAGCGGCTCTAAACATAGTTTTACAACAACGCTTATTTGAGTCATCGGCCTGTAAAGTATTAGGCACAAAACTAAACTTTGAATTAATGTAATATTAACTGTGTCATCAAATTAAATTATAAGAAATAATAAAAATGCAATTAAAAATTATCTTGGAATATTTTGTCAAAGTTTTCTTAAATACAAATTCAGCTATACACTGAAAGAGAATTTTTGAAGTAAAACTAATGCTAAATAATAATTAAGATATCTCATTTTTGTGGCAAAAAGTGCTCGTTCAGTAATATTTATTACCCATCAGTTTATATGTACATTTAGAAATCTGAACACAATTCACTTTATCATTATTTATTTCAGTGCCACTCAACTCTTGTCATCATTTTTTTTTTAAATAAAATATTACGTTTAATAATGTCTTGTAACGTCCTTAAAAAAATTGTGTTTATTACATTTCTTGGGTTTCATTTTCTATTACTTCTTAGTGATTTTTCCATGCCCAACCAGTTTTTATAGTTCACCAATAATCATATTTTGACTGATTATTATTTTCCCTCCACAACACTATTGAATCATCAGGATAATTTTTTTGCTTTTTTTATTACTTGCATTATTTTATTCAAATTACAGTAAGTCCTCCTCTAACTCAGTCAACTAAATCGTAATTACTAAATTTAAAAATCCTTTTTAATTCCGCTGTGCATGTGTTGACATAAAATATTATATAGAATCGCATACACAATACTAGAGCTTAGATAACAGTGAGTTTTTAATATGGACTACATTGGAAATGATTTCAGATCCGTCATACTAAAAAAGTCTATGCCTAAGTCTTAAAGTCTCTAAAGATATGCTAACACTTCTAATCGGTGGATATGCTATCTATCGAGCTGGTACATATATGTATAAAAATGCTTTATATAGAAACGGGTGATTTTTTTCATACGGAATAAGAGTTCAAGTTCTCCTTTAGATTGAGCTAATACGATTAATTTCTAATGGGGATTAATATTTCCAAAGTGGAGGTATGCCAAATTATAATTACACTTAATCTTGATTACATTCGATTTTTTTTTAGTTTGCGTGTATTTGATCACTTTATATATCCAGATGTTGAAGACCCATTTTCTAGTTATTTTTTCTATTATTGGTACTGGTTATTGCCCTGTTTTCTCCATCACTTTACAAGAAAATTCTAATATTACTAAATTTTCCGTCACTATTAGGGTTTATACATAAACTAATTTGAAAATATTGTTATGTAATAAGTAAATAATTACAAATACATAACAAAATAAACTAAAATATAAAGAATGGATGTACATAACATGGCTACTACAAGATTACTTAATCTAGTTTTTATTTTAGATTCAAAATTAGCTGGGATAATATAACTCGTCATTTTCATAGTTTTAGAAAATTCAGTCTTCAGTGTCTTAGCATTTGTTATTTGACGCATTAATCTCGTTAATACTTTCTCCGATATGATCATCATTGGAATCTGTTTTCATACAATAATTTATTTATCGGAACGTTTTGTGGATTATGCAAATATAACAAAAGGCTTACGAATTGTCCCAACACGAATTTTAGGTATTAAGACTCAAATTTGTGAAGATTCGTCTCAGTGCGATACATGTGCTTCTACCCGAAGCGATTTCAAGTCAAAATGTTAACTTTTAGTTTACATATTGACAAATTTATGTAAAAAAAACTATTTTTAAATACTGACATACATACATATACCGGGAAAAAAATATTTTTTACAATTAAAAAAAAATATTCTGTAAAATAATTTCTAACTTTTTTGAACAAATTAGCTGATTTTTTAATTCCTATCATGTAAAAATTTGCCAGTTATGTGAATTCGGTCATTTCAAAAACAAAAATTAATTTATTTATATACAATTAAAAATTACAGAGTTATTCATGGGGTGCTTCCTGTTCTGACCAACGCTCACACACTACCTCTCTGAGTGAGCATTGGTCAGAATAGTGACGTCAATGTTACACCGAATCGGAGAAATATCTTATTGCGTGAAATGGGCAAAAATTTGCTCAATTCGTGAAAGGTGCAAGCCTGTTGCTTAATTCATGAATTAGGCAAATATCTGCCGAATGCGTGAATTGGGCAGAAATTGCTTATTTCGTGGATTGAGCAACATAGATAGTAACGCTATGATGGTGTTTTTCGTAACTAGACAAAATACCATTTCATTGTATAAAAATAAATCAATCATTAACTACAGTGATATTCATATTCATTTAGAATGCTAAAAAAGTCTAGAATTTACGAGGAAGTACTGTTGAGTATTTTATTAACCGGTATTTTCACTATTTATATAGTAGGTCAGGGGTGACCATTTTTGACCGCCCTTGAACATTTTTTAGGCCCCCGAGATACATGACACTTTTGCAATTTAATTTTTAGTGTTATATATTTCTTTACAATGTACGTTTAGTATCATTATTATTATATTATCTATGTTTACATCTAAGAATAATAGTAAACACAATAATAATAACTCATTATATTTCAATTTTTCACTCCAAAAAATGTCTATAGTGTATCTAAGGGCCCATACGCACTGTCGGCTAGCCGCCCGGCGACTGTACTTTATATGGTTTTAAATGGGTGCATACGCACGCAGGCGCCGAGTCGCCGGAGCGTCAGGCGCGATCCTGTGCAGAGGTGATGCACAGGCGACTTGCCTGTCGCGGCAACCTATAAAAGCATGGGTTTAGATGAGTGCATTCGCACGAGGAGCGACTTTCGAGGCGACTTATACATCATTCACACAAAATGGCTTCGACACAGAAAAGCTCATCGTAGAAGTTGAATCCCGAATTGTTTACAATAATTTTATATGAATATTGATAACGAAAAAAAAATATTGTGAAATAATATGTATAATTATATTATATTATTTCTTGCTTCTCGATTTATTTAATGAATTTAGCATCTAAAAAATTGTGTGAGATATATACATGTATATTTCATATGGGGAATTTGAATATTATATTTAAATTAAAATAATATTTTTTTCTCTTTAAAATGAATATTGCAATTTCTTCGCGAATGTACTACCCGACCTCGAGTCGCTCGGCTTAGCCGCCTAGTCTAGTTACTTACGTTTTTGAGCCGGCGGCTAGCCGACAGTGCGTATGGGCCCTAAATCTAATATGGGGGTATATAATTTTATATGTGGCCCGCGGAGTTACGATGCATTTCCAAAGTTGCCCGCAAGATCATTTGAGTCGATTTTTAATCTCTTATGGGGAAACTGTTGCAGAGGTTTTAGGTGCTCGCGAGCGGTAGCGAACGGAGTTGGTCAGTATATGATTCGTTGTAGAGTTATTCGTGTTCTGACCAACGCTCGTGAGCACCTAAACTTGTTATAGTTTATAAATCTTCCGGCATCAGTTACACAACCAGATCAATGGACCACTATTTTTAACGACAATACTTTTGAGCAAAAAAATTGGACCCTTCAATAAAACGTGATGTTTCATTGTCTGAACTGTCAAAAATTACATTTGGCTTAGTTCCAAAAAACACTACCAGAGCGCTACTATCTCGTGGCTTAATCCATGCATTCGGCAGATAATTCACGAATGACGCAACGGACTTGCACTTATCATGAACTACGCAAATTTTTGTCCATTTACACAACAACGAATCGTCGTTGTAACATGAATAAATATTTTTTTTAGATAACAGAAGAGTACCTTTTAAATATGGTATAATCAACAAGCCCTATTCACTCTCACCACTAACGTACTCTTTCTAATCGTATGCTTAGACTGTATTGTATAAAAACATCTCTTTTTACTATAAAATATCTCAGGGACAATCTGATGGGCTAATTCTTAATCACCTTGCTTTTACATGGTCAACAAAACAAAAGGTGTTGTGCATGATAAGGCTCCACAATTAATATGACCAGACTTCTCTGATTGTGCGGAACTGTTCCGAATTCGGGTTGTTCGCACCATATTGAACATCGTCCCGGAAAGTATCCCGCAGAATCCCTAAATGAATGTGACCAGATTTTGAAAATATCAAAAGACACTAAAAACAAAGGGGTTATCTCGAAAATGTTTGTTCGAGAAGGATAAAGGAAGAGAAATTAGTACGGGAGCTATAAAAACAAAAGTGCATTTCGGATATTTTTGTTCATTTAAGGATGATATTTGCCAGTGATAATAAAATGTCACCTCAGACATTTTTGTTTAAGAAGAACAAAGACCAAAATTTTGAAGAGTACAATCCTCAAATGAGGACCTTACCTAAATGAACAAAAACTTCCGAAATTACATTTTTTTTCGTGCGTCCTGCATTCCATTGTAGCAAATCACTTGATTCACAATAGTAATGCATAGAGTTTTCGATAGATTCGCCATTTTGCTTTAATATGGCGTCTGTTGAAAAAATTGTCAAATCTGTTAATTTTGGACTCATAAATGTCGCTCGATAACCTCTCGAGACCTTCGGCGCGATAGAAACGCCGGCGCAAGTCTCCGGACCGTTCCGGAGATAGCTGCCGTCGAGAATGGACCATTCTTACGCCAGGCGTTCGTCGCGTTAGCGAATTTTTGTTTATTATTACCCGTCGAACCGGGCCGCCGCGTTGGCAGCCCTGCTCGTTACATCGGGTGCCGGTGCCTCTGGGCGGCGGCGGCTAGCGAGCTCGCAGCTGCGAAGTCGCCCGTCGCACGACTCGCCGGCCGCGGGGGCACCGACCGCGGCGCCGCCGCAGCCATGAGGTAAACGCCCGACACCCCCCCGGGCCGGGGCCGCGCCACCCTCGCGGACGTCCACCCCCACCCTCGGTCACGTGACTGGCTCGTATACGTTATTTGTGTACGCGACGCACACGCACACGCCGGCATGCCTGCGCGCGCAGGTTCGTCGCCGCCGCCTTGAAACCGCCTCCTCCGACCAGCGATGATCTCGCCGAGAGCCCGCGCCGCCGCCGCCGCCTCCGCCCCCGTCCAGCGACGGTCCCTCTGATCCGCGGGGACCATGGGACGCCCGAGATGACACCGCCGCCGCGCCGCTGCAGGTCAGACCGATCGATGGCGTCTCTCTTCGATCGGCCGCGTCGCCTATATCGCTCATAGCCGAACTGCCAACGCGTTTGGGCCAAATCTGTCAAACTTTTATTTTTAGAAATGCATTTACGCGTTTCATTAAAAAAATTGACACTTGATCAATTATAAAGCACTAATGATATATAAATTATTTATTAAACTGATTATTGTAAAGGATTGCACCAAATCCTGTTCTGATTTATCGATTCGAAATTTTTGTATTCTACACATCCTCAATTGATAAAAACGTCACTGTTTAAATATATCCTACGCTGCGAATTGTTCGCTCAGTAGGACGATGAAATTATCTATAGTCTTCCAGTTCATATAAAACTGCACAATTTTAGCACGTTGAGCGTAAATGAGTTGTTGCAAACTAACATCTGATTTACATTGTTTCAAATTGGTTCACCCTGTACTTTGAATCTGGAAAAACTAACTATATCTATAAAATACTATTAAGACATGTCCTGTTATATGATTAAATGGCTTTCGAGCGAAAATTTCTGAGAACAATTTTCAGATCAACGTACGACAATGATTATTCAAACATCCATTGTCGACGAGCCCAGGTATAAACAGCGCTAAATAATTTACAATCTTGAGGCGACCTGTTGTGTTTTATTATAAAGATGCATTAATTATTTAATTGCTCGATAGATCTAAACTTTTCTGAATTTGTGTCTGTTTATTCATTGTTAGATGTGTTTTATAACGAAACTGAGTCGTACATTTCATTATATAAATTACACTCGACTACCATAACTGTTCTATCGGGACCCTTTGCCGATGCAACATTATGATTAACCAAATTGGTCGGCTTCGTGTTCCTCTAAATGTCCGTGTAGTGTCAGTCGCAATATAAATTAAATATACAATAATATCATAGCTAATTCATTGTTGAACATATTTATTGGAATTGACATTGATAAGTTATTATCTTGTATTAAAACAAATTTCTGCGTTTCGTCATTTCAACTTCATACGACAAAAACACATGTTAAACTGCGTATTTACCGTAATGTAAATAGCGCTTTAGCTAAGAGTATATTAACTAAAATTCCAGAGGCCCAAAACTTGGGTTAAAAAATCGTTTTAAGGCAGTGTTAATATACACATACAAATTTCAGATATTATATATTCTAAAACTAATGAAATTACTATAATTACGCAATCCACAGTTTGACATTTACTGATTTTACCATTGTGAATATAAAAAAACCAATCATTACGTTAACTAGTGAAAAAGTTTAGGTTCTAATTTTTAGGAATAATGCCTGGTATGCAATGCGTTAAGTTTATCTTTTATTTTCTACAGAAACTTCCACACATCGAACCTCACATTCTGGCAAATCGAGAGATGATAACAAGAAAGGCGGCACAGGAGACGATACTTCATCCAGTGTCACCAGCACGGCAACAATGGATTCTGTGAATAAGAATGTGGATGCAAAGAACGATAAAGAGTCATCAGCTAACAGCGATAAACACCTAGGTAGGTTGTTCGTAAAAATATAATTTTTAATTAATTCTTGAATGTTGTGGCTCATTTTTTTAGACGAAGCAGTTGTGTCGACCTCCACCGCGAACGCTAAAAGAGCATTTGCTGACATTTCTGATGTCCCGGAAACGGAAGCGGTGGAGGATGAAGGTACGAAGAGAAAAAAGAGAAAAGATTCGGATTCTAAGGAATCGTCCAAATCTGGTCAGTCTGCAAAATCCGGTACCGGCAGGTGAGATTGATTGATTCGAGCGTAGTTTGCGACTTTGGAATAAATTGTGTTCCTTTTTTGCAGAAATTCAGCCGGTGGTTGTAAGCAGCCAGGGCCTGCCAGCAAAACTGGCGTCCCTCCGCTGAGTAAAGGAAGTGGGTTGTTGGGTTCGGGTAAATCTGGTAATTCGGGTAATCAAAGTAAATCCGGTTCCGGATCTCACGGACAAGGTACTGGAAAAAATTCAGGCAATGCCAACAGTAAGGGTAACGTATCGAGCCAAGTATCTTCACAATCCGGCAAGGGATCCGGTAACCAGGGAAAATCGCAATCTTCTGGATTATCGGTATCGCAAAGTGGTAAAGGGTCAGCAGATAAAAAGAGTCCGTGCGCTAGCCCAAAACCTTCTACTTATTCGCAGATGAAAGATGACTCTGAAATCGATGAAAATAAGGCAATCGAAACTAGCGGGCCCAAGGTTCCTCCTTTGAAAATCGTAATACCCGGCGGTGTCGGTGGGAGTGGAGGATCGGGAAATCAACAAGAGGGCGAGGGTGGATCTACGCTTAGAGGAAGTACAAAAAGCCGAGGTGGTAACTCTACTCTTCCATATATTCTTCAACCATCTAGTTCTGCTGATAGCATGTCAAGCAATTCAGATGGAAATGATTGTAATTCTGAAAACACTAAAGAAGATAAACGTGTAAGTAGTAATAGCTTGGATGAAAAAACAGGTCTATCGGGCCAGAGGGTATTAAGGTCGCATAGGAACGCGGACGGCGCAGAGAAGGACAAGGAGCGGGGACGCAACTCGCCGCACGTCTCAGCTTCTTCCATCTCCGGCTCCGGAGGCGGTTCTCAATCTAAAACGCCTTCCCACCACGTAACTAAGCAGGTAAACGCGAATATTTGTAACTTAAAATAACTAACATGTACTTTTACAATAACCTTAGTTCAAAATATACTTGTATCAGTATAATTCGGTCCATTGAAATCTAAATTTAGAAAGTATATTTTGAAAGTTTTAAAATGTAGGAGCTTATTCTCATATTAACGGACTCGAAGCGTTGGACAAAGATTGAGAGTCTATTCAGGTTTTTCAATCTAATAGCAAAATCTGACAAACGATCTGACTATGCCGTCATTTTTAGGAAAACGATGTCGCTTCGACAAGTAGAGGGGACGGTGGGTCCGCATCGGGCGGATCCTCTGGTAGCGGTCAGTCCTCTGGTAATTCCCAAATCGTTTGGGACGGAGTGTTTCAAGTGCCGTCTGTCGATTTTCACCCTCGAAAGAGAAAAATTAAATCGTCTAAAGAGAGTCACGGTCACCATCAATCGTCCGCGCCCGATTCGTCTTCTCATTCCTCCGGATCGGGAGAGACGCATATCAATCCGCAATCCAACTCTTATCAGATGCATATCAACGTTAAAAAACAGGTGAGTCTATATCGACTCACACTAGTATGCCTTTTATTTCATTTTTATATTACTTCAGATTGAGCGTCGTTTGAAAGGCCTGTTTCCCGTTCAACCCAAACCTCCGCAAGGGTTCAAAGATTATCTAATGAACAGGTGCACGTACGTGTTAGAGAGCAATGCCAAACAGCAACCTATTCTGAAGCCTCCTCTTACATTGCCTCTGCAGATGAGGGAAGAGTTCATAAATCAAGAAAACGAGAGGTGATTTTAGTTAGATGGAATGACGGTGCCATATTTTATTACATGTTCTTTATTCTTTATATTTCAATATTAAAGGTATTAAAGGGAAAGATACGAATAATCTTTGAATATATACAATATTTCGTATTTTGCACTTATGTCTTACTTTTGCAGGCATTATTTGCGAGTTCAGCATTTAGTGGAGAAAGAGAAGTTGGTGTTGGCGGTGGAGCAAGAAATTTTGAGAGTGCACGGACGAGCCGCTAGAGCGCTAGCGAATCAGGTAAATGTCGGTAAAAGTTCCATAAGTATTTTTTTTTAATATTTCATAATCGCCGCTTTGCTCAATACACTGCTTTCTATTCGATTCAGGCGTTGCCGTTTTCGGTTTGCTCCGTTCTCAAGGACAAAGAGGTGTACAACATGCTGACGCCTGAACAGGAAGAGAAAGAGAGGAACGCGCAGCGTTCTCGGTACAACGGTCGTCTGTTTTTATCATGGCTGCAGGATGTCGACGATAAGTGGGAAAAAATCAAAGTAAATAAATCGTTTTGCTTTTGAAGCAAGTTTATAAACGGCACATTGAGCAACGTATTGCTTTGCAGGAGTCAATGGTAAAGAGACATCATATCGAAGCGCAGTCGTTGTATGCGGCGCAAAGCATGAGCTGGAGTTGGAGGTTGCAGGAGCTCGGATTGTGCGATCACAAAACGGCTATGAACATCGACCCGGGACACGTGCCGAGGGTCAACGTTTCCGATGACTTTGATCTATTGCCTGCTTAAATGGAAATATTCATGGGCGGTTTTTTTTTCGTATGCTGGCATACTGTAAATCCAATGTGATAGAGATTGTATATCGTTATTTATTGCTCGAATATTTATGATTTTATATTTTAAATAATTCGAACGGCTTTGATGAATAGTCAAATAAAATATAAATATCTGTGGTTTTGATACGAAAGCGAGGAGAATGCGTGACGACGATTTCTTCTAAATGAATCGAATTTTCTTAACGTATCAAACTGTTCTTGTATCAAGCCACAGATTTATTTTTGAGCACCGTTAAAGTAAAATCTTTGGAGAGAAATTTTTAATTATTGATTTTTTTATAATTCGAATTTAAAAACTTACAGTAATTCCAACGTCATAAGAAATTGTATTTTTAGTGAAGCTATGTATATTGTTTTATATTTTTAACCGATTAGAATGGCGTACAGTAGATCTGATTATTCAAAATCAAGGTTATAAATAAACATCATTTTTTTTTGTATCAAAGCGCAAACCAGTATTACTTATTTTTTGAAACAATTACTATTTTATCCAAATTTAAAAACAAACATTAATTTGTTAATTAACTCATATCTACTTTTATAAATGATGTGTTTTGTATATTGATATTTTTAAATAATTTTATTTATTTAGTTTAAATTGTAAAATGTCCAGTCATTTATACACTTAAATCAACATTTCCAATAATTTTTAAGAATACTTTTTCTCTTACTTTGATTTGATTGATAGTTGATATTTTTAATGAAATTGAATTATAATATAAGCTACTTATACAGGCAAACTATATTTGTTCTATCTACTTTCAAATATTATACTTGTCGATTAACTGTTTCAATGCACTACTTAATTTATTTTACTACTACTTCATTGAACTTCTTAAAACATTACTTTTTTATTTGATAGCACTAGGCATTTCGATAAATATTGCCATATATAATATGAAAACATTTAATAGTCTAACAATAACTTTTTAGCAGTCTACTTTTAAAACAATTATTTTTATAAAATTTACACGGATCATTTTATATTTACATATTTATTGTCTTGTTTTTATAAGCTGTTAATTATACTTTTTTGTCTATATTTCCTTTAATTTTAGTCGAGATTATTGATAAATTGTTTTTATTAACTTTTGTGATTATTTATTATTGTTTTGTATTTTAAGAAAAAATAAGGATTAATAAACAAATGCTACTTTGACATTACAGCTTTTATTAATACTACCTAAGACCTTTGCATTTAATAACTCAAATATAATAGATGACACTTTTTCCGCAGTTATGAAATTATTACATTTTCATATCATCATTATTTTATAATAAAATAATGTATTTGGTTTGTATGAAAGTATGTATATATACATACACCATGGCCCCCCACAAAGGGGGGCCCAACAGCGATCGATTTTATAAAATTATTTTTTCGCTATTTGTTACGAGATTGATAAGTTTTGTTCATACGGAGTTAATTCGACTTGTCGTTAATACCTGGACTGAACTTAGAATTCGTTTGTCGCTCATTCGGAAAAGTCCGCTTATTGTAATATCTTGAAAACAGATGTGCATTCCCATTTTATTTATTGTTTTGAGTATGTGTGTAATACTTATTTTTATGACGGTTAAGAGTATACTTCCAAGATCTGAGACCATCAAAGTCTATCCCAAAAGATAGTTTTAATCTTAAACAGAGGTTAATTTACGAAACTATGGAAGTATAAATTTCATAATTTATCAAATTTTCGGACGTGCCGGAATGAAGAGTGGAACAACGATTTGGATATCGCCGAGTTAATTCAGGTACAATTTTAATTTCAAAATAAATAATGTCCGAATATTTTATTATTTAGATTACAAGATTTACCGCTAGAAATTATGATATAACACTAAATTAAATATTTAATGTTGTCTCTGCCAATCAAATAAACAACATTTCTTTATAGATTTTAATGAGTAAATCATGCGTATTACTTTTTCTATATTTTTATTTTACATTTGATTCTAGTTTTTTAATAAATTTGCAATATAAAATCCAGTGTCTATCATAGGAAATACCGATTTCCTGATTTTTCTATTATAATAATATGTAAATACCAGCATATTTAGCAGAACAGAAAAATTGACCGATAAACATAATAAAATATTTTAATCCAAGAAATTGTCTATTTAAACTTAATTATTTATTATAAATTATATCTTTCTAAAATGAGATCTAATTTTTAACAATTATGATAAAAAAAATAACTTCCAACAAAAATCTAAATTTTTGGAATTTTAAAATGGTCAAGAAAAGAAAATAAATCAGACCACTTAACTTTTTTTTTCAAAAAATAAATACATAAAATATGAAATTACAAAACCAGCCAATAATGTTAAAAAACATGTTATTATTCTTCCTCTTGTTCCGCTAGTTATACCGGTGTTTATAATTAAGATAAAGAAATTAAATTACATGAAATTGAAATTCATTAAATAATTTTGAAAATATTAGTATACCATGCAAATAAATCTATATAAACGCATTTTTAATATGTTTTTTTTATAGGTTGAATAACTGAGGTCCAATTAGAAAATCAGTAACAAACGGAATCGTAAGCACAAAATTCGTATTACACTTGGACCTGTTATTACTGAAGAATATAAATTAAACACCTAAAGATCATGATGCAACCAATAATTTAGATATAGATTCTGTTCACAACTCTAATATAAAATATCACCCTTGTACTAAGCCTGGAGTAATATAACAAAATATAATACAAACGATATGTTTTCGAGAATTACTAAATATATTAACGTAGAGAATTTAAAAATTCAATGATTTATACTAAAATGAAAAATAAAAATTGAGAGAGCATTTTCAACGAGAATGGTTAAGACATAAATATAAACTCTACTGTCTTATTATTTAAAATATTTTGTAATTAAAATAATAGAAATTTTATCAATTTAGCTTAGTATGAATTTTCACACAGAAATAAATCTTGGAAAAAGTTGTACGATTCCATTTCACAAAAATAGCTGAACATTAAAATAGTATTTGAATTGGAAATTTCCTTTAGAATTGTGAAAAGGACATGGTTTCGATAAATATTTTCAATTGCAAATTCATGTAAGATAACCAAATTAAAAGCAGTCTTACAACGTTTTATAGACAGTATTATTTTTATCATCTAGATGTCTAGTATTTCAAGCAGGGCCGGCCCTAGGTTATTTGGCGTCCCAGGCAAACTACTCCACTATTAATACTTTAATAACTTATTATATGAACTCAAAAATATAATTCAAATTAAAGTAATTAAATATTATATTTGACACGATACTCTTTTTTGTGATTGTTGGTATTTAAGAATTTGTAGTTCTTTGTCGCGATTTTTTAAGCGTGAAATAATCTAAAGAGTAGTGTGTACCAAAATACTAATCTCCTTGGTGAAACTCACAAATAAGAAATGACAAATGCCAAGTGAGAGTACAAAATGATCTCGCCACTATATCTATGTCATCAGTGCAGGCGAAGATTTGTATCGATTTATTATACACCCTGCGGTTATATCCAGTTTGGCATCTCGGATTACTTTTTCTAGGGCAATGTTGAACAGATTGCACGCTAGAGCATCGCCCTGTCGTAGGCTATTGAGTATTCACAAATATATCAACTTTAGGCAACTTTTATTTCTTAATAGTTAAAGTAAATACCTATTTTATCATTATCCTTTAATACAAACATAAAATATTTTATTTATATTTTGTATTTAATTACTCTATATAATTTTATTGTTTAATTTAAAAAAATGTATTAAGTGAAATATAATTAACGAATAAAATTAAGTTAGTATTTTTTAAATATTTATTCTGACATCTCTCGGCAGTTTGTTGTAACTAGTTGTAGGTATCTGTTTTACCGTCACTAATAAATCTTTTATTTTTAATCAAGTGTTTTATAGTATTTAGATATAACATAAATAATTCATGATTTTTAATAATTTATGTATTTATATAAAACGTGGTAAAAGATTGGAATAAATATTTAAAAAATATAATTTGTCATCTGACGGCAGTTTGTAGTAACTAGTTGCAGATATCTGTTTTACCATCACTCTAATTACCGACAGTAGAGAATTTATCAATTATCGACTGTTTTTCGTATTTATCCACATCACAAAATATTGTTATTTTTCTTATGAATTTGTTAGCAGTTTATGTATGCACATGCGATGTTAAATTATTTTAATGCGAAAATCAATAATAGATGGCAGCACCATCTGACAGAAGCAAACCTAGGTTTCTTAAGTATTTTTTCAAGAAAGCGGTTAATTTGATATATTCGTCATATGTACTAGGCAAAGTTTGTCATATTAAGCTGCAGATTCATTGACAATCATCCCTTTTGATATTAGACGAGAATTACGCCACACCCTTATTCTCAGAAATACCACTACAACGCACGAATTAAATGGCCTCTTTTTGAAATCGATCTTGTTCAGTTACCACACCTGGTTTATCCATCGAACATATGTTTCACCAATCTGATTCTATTCGATTTGTAGCTATGTGTTTTGACAAACAATAGAGCGCGATAATCAATAACGCGTATTTAAATAAACATACTCGCGATAAACGCGTGAAATTATAAAAAAGTCGCATATGTTTATACTAGAGGTGAACATTGATAAATGTTTACATTAGAGTCATATTGAAAAGTTAATTAAAAGGCACAATAAATAAACAGCAACTGTTTGTGCCTATGTTTTACAACTTGTTAGTGTTATACTATAAATTAACCATAATAAATATATATAGCGCTATGTAAGTTTTGCATTTTAATCGAAAATACATATTAATATAAAGATTTGTTTACTTTGATTACAGATAAAACGTTTTATTTAGTCAAAAAATGTGACAATAATTTTTTTTATTATTAAATAATAATTCGGATTTGAGATGAGAAGCGATGCTTATATTGATAATTGAACTATAAGTTCAGTGGCGTGAATCGATTCCGATTATACTTGATCGCGTTTTGTTTATTATTAAGCAGACATATTGAGGCGTGATTTATATAATAATATCAATATGACTATCAATAGTTTCATTATTGGAATAAAGAAACATCGTATATATTTTTGTTCAAAATAAAAGCTTTCGTATCTGAGCGCAATAGTGAATCACTAGCGTTACGTATATTATATCGATCAAATGACGATAATTTTGTTGTAGGCTCATTATTATGATTATATTAATGAATTTAAGTAAATTCATCAATGATAGACTAATCGCTATCGGAGATCATGGATATGTTATTTTAAGTATTGTATGCGAGGATCAGAATCTAATAAATATAGATATGTCTTAATATATAGATAATATTAATTTGGTTAATTCTGGTACCCGCAGCTGATAGACTCACTGTGGTTTAGCTAATGTTATTGGTTTTTTTCGAGCAAGATGCGTAAAGATTTTATGCACCGTAAATGTGTTTGAATAAATAAATAACCAAATAATATAAAATAATGGTTAAGAAAGTTAAATGTTTATTTATATGCTGATATATTGATATATCGTTTCAGTACGATTTGTTATAATATCTGGTAAAAAATATTTGAGCATTGAAAAGTCACCAATATGATCCAATATGACAAACATATTAACTAAGGAGTCATTGAGCATTTTAGAAGAGAGTTGCGTTTCGATACTTTTTTTAGAATTATACCACTGATCTATTGATGATTCTGTATAAAATGCTCTATAGATAAACATCTTTCGATTAACTTTATTTTTTCGTAGAACTGCGTGTATTTTTACGTCGCTCCGATTTGCGAACCTATTGTATGTAAGTTGTTTGACGTTTTGATGTCTGGATTAAGCCTAATTACTGTTCATTCATACTATATTAGTAGCGGCACAATTATACCGCTTTTTTCTGAGAAACCAATAAAAGAACTGACTTTAAATAGGAAAGCGCAGTCAGTCTTACTTCTTTTTAGTCAACAATTTTCTGTAAAAGAAATAAAATGATACCGCTTTTGAATGATTAAGTTAAAAGCTAATATTGCTCAACAGGAGAGTGTAAGACAGGAATTTACTTTAAAAGCAATCTAGTCGTTGCGTTTACGTTGCAAGTGTGAACGATCGGTTACGGTAAAACTTGATTCGGACGACCTTTTCAGCTTCTAAACTAATAAAAATATTTTTCTATTTATTTATTTTATTAGAAGATAAAAACTTTGTTGCTAGTGTGTTATTTCTTTAAAATATTAACAAATTCGATAAAAAAATATTTTTTTTTTTATGGAACCTTATCAATTTCTTATACTAGGTATCCGATGCGATGGTCTTTTATAGCTCCTATGTCCGGATTTCAGTCTATTTTGACTTTTTCGCGGACTTGTAATTTTTATACTGAAAGTATTGGGCGTTTCTTAGAACAATGCAGGGCCGTTCTTTTGTGGGTCCTTACTTTTGGTAATTTTTTCGGTGTGTCAACACTCAGGCACGCACACACGTACGCCACCGTCCGTCGCGAGCGGGCGGATCGGTGCTCGAGGCTTCCGTTAAGCGGGGCGCTATCGTTAATTGCTGGTATGAGAAAGCGAAGCTAGGGCGTAGCACCGCCGCCGTTGGGGCTCCGCCGTCGCGATGGATCGCTCACCGTAAGTGTCCCGAGCCTCCATTTTGTGATCCAACCTCCCCACCACCTCGCTGCCACCCACGGGCGAAGCGACGGGGGCGCGCTCCCGACGCCGAAGACACGGTACGCGAGTCATTTTGGTCGCGTCTCTCCGCCGAGTCCCACGAACGCTTCCGACCCCAGCGAAGCCAGTCGAAGCCCAGGCAGTATGGCGTCCAAATAATATCGACCCAAAACGAGCTCTAATGCTTCACTGCTAGAACTGCGCCCTCCGGACCCTTAGGGACAGTCGTCGCTAAAGAGGCGTCCAAGTGGCGGACAATTTTTACCAGATTTATTACCAAAACACGGCCCTGACAGCTTACCACAAAATAGTCTTTAGACCAAAATCGACCTTATTCACTAAGCCACTGGAGCGGTAATGGCACAGCAAACCAAAAATCAATAAAAAATATACGCCACTATGCTTATACACACAGTCATATATGTTCGCTCAAATCGAATTTGAGTGAAAATCAAGCAGTGAATATTTCGTTGCCGAAGATTGAAACCAAATTAAAATATACAATTTAGCAGAGAATATATTGATGCTGAAGATAAGAAACCAAATTTAAATAAAAAAAATCATTGCAGTAGAGATTAAACCAAAATGGTCTTTTTGAGTGCAAAAATGCACCAGTTTGCTCCCACTGTTCTGATACACATATACTCTCTTCATACGCAAATTAGCAAGTAATTCATTGCCACTGAAAGCGAAACTACATAGATGCAGCTCAGAAATTAAACTACTCGGTCAATTTGTAACACATATCATTTAACTATGTGTACAAATGGTAGTTAATACTGTTGCGGCGAGTCTTTACAATAGTAATAAATTAAATTATAAAGATAGAAAAACATGCAGTGGATACGAATCAAAAGATCAAGTCAAAAGGTGTGGAAAAAATTGCCTCTAATCTGATAAATGTGCCAACGAATTCTCACATCTCCAAAATCTAAAAATTACAGTGATTAAAAACAGCTATGTATGAACAAAATTCCCTTCCTGACTTATTCCTTCCTCACCTATGTATGATGTACCCATTTATAAAATTATTTTGTGTATTTATTTTTGTAAAGAGCTGCATTTCGCGTTAAAATTATAAAATGACATTTTTTATCAGGCATGCGCACTTGTATTGATGTATTGGATTCGACGTTAAAAGTGACAACATCACTATTTTCATGATATAGCGGACGACGGGTATGAGTTAACAGATGCAACAATAAGAAATGAGGACTAAATTAAAAATACAAATTGAAAATTATACATAAGATAACTTGAATTATGTGTAAAATTACACGCCATTAGTTTTTTTATTTATTATAGAAACAAAAAATTGCTCAGCATTATTTTTTTGCTTGCATATGCGATTATGATAATGCGTTAATCGCTTAGATCAGAATTAGCATTATTTTTACATAGTATAAATAGTAATTTAATCTTTGTGGCAAAACTCGCATATATATTTTTTACGTAATAGTAGTTTTGTGAATTATAATAAAAACGACTATTAACAATAAAACAATTAATTACTACAACAAAAAAACGTTGAAATCTTAATTTACTAAATATAAATCAACTATTTCTCAAAAAACTAACCATTTACTAAAATCTTAGAGTGTAAGTATTTTTTTAAGCTACGAATATGATTCTGTTTACTTAACAAAATTCTTAAAAAATATTAGGATCTTCACTGATTAAAAAAAGCTAAAGCATTGATTTCAAATCTCAGATTTGATGAATAAATCAGAAAGAAACAATAGTTATTTTCTTTAAAAGTTTACAAATATAATTAGTAATTTAATCGTTGTGGAAAAACTTAGGATAGTAATAGTCGTAAATAATAATAAAATCGACTATTAACAATAAAAAAGCTAATGAGTTGAAATCTTAATTTACCATAAATAAAATCAGCTGTTTCTGAAAAAACGAATAGCGTGTAATTTTACATGTAAAACGTTAAAGAATAAGGACGGTACTATTTTTTAAAACTGCGAAGATTTTTTTGTTTAAAAAAATCTATATTCTTAAAATTGTTTATAATATGATTAGGATCTCCACTGTCTTCTAAAAAGCATT
This sequence comes from Plectrocnemia conspersa, assembly GCF_051122295.1. Classification (NCBI taxonomy): domain Eukaryota; kingdom Metazoa; phylum Arthropoda; class Insecta; order Trichoptera; family Polycentropodidae; genus Plectrocnemia; species Plectrocnemia conspersa. The sequence continues at coordinate 2,544,075 of NW_028277169.1, forward strand.
GGTCTAAAAATTTGAATGTAATGAATGAAATCAGAAAGGAACAATAGTTATTTTTGTAAAAGCTCAATAAGCTCAAATCTAAATCTGTAGTATAACATCAAATTTCACAGATTTTATAGAAAATCTTGTAGATAATATCTATCGTAATTATCAAAAAACTTATTATTTTAATTAAAATTAGCATGTAACTTTACATGTACGTCTTATTATGATAAATCATATGAGATATAAGATCTTAAAGAATAGGAATGAATTTTTGGAGCTACGAATATGATTCGTTATTAAAAACTAAACTACATCATTGATTAGAAAAAATCTAATAGTCTTCTGAAAACCATTGATCTTAATTTTCGGATTAGATGAATGAACTAATGATGAAGCAATGGTCATTTTATTGTAGCAGATTAGCTCAGATCAGGTTGTTCCACAAATCTTTGCGTTTATTTTCTTACATTCGCAAAAATGTATTTATAAATTCAAAATAGTCGTATCAATGATGCTATTTGGTATCGGATTTTTTTGTTTCAATATTTTCAACCCTAAATCAAAAATGGCAATAGAGATTAAGTAATCTCAGTTAAGCTATAGCCTTATAATTTTCAACTGTCAATAGCATTATTACAATGCCATTAAATTGTGAGTGTAAAAATTTCATGACATTGAATATGTTAATAAAAGGGTTGTTAGTGAGGATGTTAGGACTGCCGTCAAAGCAGGTCTGAGATTAACGATATATAAGCTAGCACAAATGTTCAATTTGTATAGGTGTTAAAGGTCTCAGGAAAATCTCGCACAGGGAATCTCAATATACCGATAATTAATGATTCTGGAACAGAAAGATTTATTTTTGATTCGAATTGTTACCGAATATAGGAGGCGATCATTTACTTTAACACGTTTACTTTTGGAAAAAATATTTTTCAAAAACGGACTTTTTTGCTTGCAAAAATACATTATTTTTCGAATCAGATGTAAAAAAAGTATTGACATGTGGAGAGTAATTGCAGAAAAAAATGTAGTTTAGTAAAATAATATTTTAATTTTTAATTAATTCACCTGCACCTTAAAAAGCACAGACTTATAAAACAACCTGATATTTAGACTTATCGTATAACATAGTCATCATATATTCCAGAAATATTTATAGAGCAACTTTTATTAAAGTTCGTTATATAATAGATATACTTTGCTTCTTCATTTGGTCTATTTGCTGAAGACTGTTTTGCAGCAAAGGATTTTAACCAAATATAAAATTTTCTAAGATCTGATTTGTTTGTGTAAAGTAATATAAACCAAAAAGGACTCGTTTTCTGTTCATATAGATATTTAAAATTATAAAATTACAATGTTTTAACAGGCATGCGCACTTGTATTGATGTTTTTTCATTAAACAAACGGACGACAGCACATGAAAAGTGGCGAGGCGTGGTTATCCTCGTGATGTTCTTTGTTCGACTTGAGGATAATTGTAGATCTGATTTGCTGTCATTTTTGCATTACGCTAATTACTAAGCAATTTAATAAACAGTGGCGTTACCTGTAAATTTTCAGTGCTTACCAAATAGTATCTTTTGAAACAACAGTCTTCAAAAAGATGTATACTACTTGAACCAAAATATATGATATCAAATCGGAGTAAAAAAAGTTTTCTATTAATTGATATAGTAACTTTCGATATTTGCATAAAACTTGAGTAGAATATCGTATTTTAGACCCACCGCAAAAAATATATTTTTAATTACAATTTACTGAATCGTTTTGAAAATAAATTTGTTTATTTCTAAAGCATCTAATATTTCTTTTTGTAATAATTTATTCGTAAAAAAATATGAAAAAGGCGATTTAAACAGTAGTTCGGATTGACAATATATGGAACACGCTTATTAATTCCAAAACCACTAATTAAAACGTTTAAATACAAACGTGACAACGCCGTTCCATTATCCGTTGTTAATTAATGGGAAAATTGAATATTCGATCGTTTCATACGCAATTCTCGAGTTTTTTTTATGCTTCACAGTAATTAAAAACGTAAATTGTTCAGTTATTCAAAACACAAAGCAAATATTTTTAGTTACAGTAATTAAATGTATATCAGTATTTACGCTATGCACCAAAAACATTGAAACATAAAAAAATCTCGCAATGCGGTAAAATGAATCTAGAAGGCGGTTTTTGAGTAAAATATCTAAAAAATTCGCGCTGCGCGGTCTAAATATATGAAGTGCTTTTTATGTTTTACTTATTTTTAAATAATCGCATCTGCTTATTTTTATTTTTTTATTTTAACGAAAAAAAAATATTCAAGTTAATATAAAGTTCGTGCACTGTAGAAAAATATTGTCATGATCCACAGAATCATAATTAGGTAGATTATATAATTCATTGTCGCAAAAAATATATTTTAAACAATAAATTTATATCGCTCTTTATAATTTTTATCTAAATACTTAATTTTGATTATGATTTACTTATCTTATAATCTGAATTTTTATATTGTGTTGTAAAAGAATTGTTTATTTAAAAAGGCGTTTATCTTCTCATTTTTTTTTCTACTAAACCATTTATATAAATTTAGTAATAATATTGATATTTTCATTCAATAAAATTGAAGCTTAATACAAAGTATTTGTACTGTAGAAAAATATTGACATGATTCACAGAATCTTAATTATTTATATTATATTGATATCGCTCTTTAAAATTTTTCTTTTAAATTTAGACAATTTTTTCTTTAGGTTGCCTCAATCAAAATACTTAATTTTGATTATGATTGACGTATCTTATAATCTGAATTTTTATATTGAATTATAAAAAAATGTTTATTTAAGAAAGCGATTCTAAAATAATCGTTTATATTCTTATTTTTTATTCTACTAAATAAATTATATAAATTTAGTAATAATATTGATATTTTCATTCAATAAAATTGAAGCTTAATACAAAGTATTTGCACTGTAGAAAAATATTAACATGATTCACAGAATCATAATTGAGTACATTATATAATCTATTGTTGCAAAAAACATATTTTCAACAATAACTTGATATCGCTCTTACAATCAATTCTGTTATCAGTGAGTTTATATGATAAATCCACAATTTTGAACCTTACTTTGCAGTAATCAAAATACCTTATTTTTGATTATAATTTACTTATCTTTATAATATTTAAAAAATAAAGAGGTCTTCCCTATTCTAATACAGTTGTTATGCAAATATCAAGTAATATTGTTATGATAAAAAATTCTTAAACAATCACAATTGTTTCATTATGAAAACAGAAGCATTACATTTTTGTCCTTATTAATGTTTACACTTTGCTATATATGTTTATACATATACTTGAGAACCTTGTCAGGAATCTAATTGGACTCCTAGGATCAAATCTCACAATATAATTTGTTTCTTCAACACGGCAAATATTTGTATTTGAATTCGATGCACTGTGAAACGCAATATTGACGTTATTATACTAATGATACTATATCAAATTATAATAATGATTTAAACCAGAATAATATATTTATCAGAGTTAGTTTGTGCTCAGTATTATATTTCGCTGTTATAACAAATATTGCTAGATTGTTTTAAATAGCTTAGAAATGGGTTAGTTGAATTTAAAATTTGTCAGGTCTGGAAAAATACATTTAATGTGTGGCGAGGTAATATTTAGTAGACTGTCCCCAATTTAAGGGTAAGCTGACAAATGGACAGATGAGACTTATTGTTTTTAAGTTCAAGGTTTTCAAACAACTAATGTAATATTTATCTGAAATGCTAATGTTTGTTGCTTATTATCCGGACCAAATAACAGAATTAAATATATATTGAAGGTAAACACTTATTTTGTCAATTAGATCATGAAGTAGAAAGGCGGATAATTCGCCAGACAAATAAACAGCTTCTAGGAAAGCATATCAAAATAGACTCAAGGACGACACTGGTCTTTTCAGGCAATACATAATTTAATACGATCATCACAGCCTAATTATCGAACATTATGATGTTTATATGAATTTTGAAATATAATTACATAAAGACTGGAATTATGATCAAAATATGTCCACAGATTTATAACTATGTAGTTTAATAAATTATTGTAACTGTTTTCGAGCAGTGCATTAAGAATCGCAGTGCTACGCAAATAAAGCAACGCAGCGCTAAATGAATCACTTTATTAGTACTCATTGTTATGATATTAACGCGCTATGTTTTAAGTTTAAGTTTTCGAACGACCTATGTTATAGTAAGTAATACACAGCACTTACTTTTTCGTTTCGGTTTCTGAGAAGGAATCTCTGGCGCAGTGTCGAAGCTCTCGCGTCAATTTGATTTACAGCTCCTTTTACGAATGAGACCTGAAAACAAACTCCATATTATCCACCACTATCAATGCTGTGTTTTCTAGTAGTAAAAATAAAAATATCGATGCGCGTCTTTGAACGGAATATTGTGCGATATAAAAAAACACACCTCCCGTTTATGCTTAATATTATATTTGGCTAAACATCGTGAATTTGAACTGTTTAAAAAATCGCAAAATTTCATTTTAATTTAAATTTAATGTCTATCTAATTTTTTTATTTATTTATTGATTTAAATTGGCGAGATATTATAATTGGTTAAAACTACGTCATTGTGTTCACAAAAATAGTTATATCCCATATGTAACTCAGTTACAAGATTTTCAATAAAAAGTTCTCAAAAAAGAATTGTAAAAAACGAGAATTGTAACGACGTTTAAATTTTATGAAACATTTTCTAAAAATACGAAAATCGTAAAACAGCTTGATCTATCATTTTGTTTTAAAATGGAGGTTGTTAGAATAATAAAAAAATCTAAGTGAAAAAGAACTTAAAATTTAAATTTAAAAAAATATGTTTTTTTCCACATTTTTGTCATTTATGCAGGAAAACGGTTTTTGAGAACAAAATAAAATTCTTAGTTCATAATAATTATATATAGCAAAAAACTTAGCTTTATAATATTAAATACATGTATTTATTTGAATGCTTATGATTTTTAGCTCTAAATTATAAAGTATATAGTCATTTTTAACACACAAATATTATCATAAAATTTAAAGCATTTACAAATATTTATTGTATTATATATAAAATTAAATAAGTAAGGCATAATCTGATTTTAATTTAGGAATTTATTATTTTTTTATTAAACATTATTAATACATTTACAAATCTTTGAGACAAATATTATATAAAAGATGAATACAAATTATTGGTCATTAAATATTTTCTTTGATAAGTTTTACGACTTACTTGTTAATGTATTATATTCTAAGAATAACTCTGGAGCCGATAATTTACTGCCCAAACTAGATTTCAAAACCACAACATAAAAAAACAGTCATCATTATTTCAGATGCATTTGGACAGAGGTTGCATATTATATAATTTAACGTATATACAATCAATAATATCAAATATAAGCATATTATCTAGTACATATAATGATGTAAATTGCACACAAACTGCACAGTATTGTATAAATATATATATATTTCAAGCAACGATCGATAGAGGTTTTCGATAGGATTATGCATAAAGTATGATGTTGCTTATAGACGCGATTGAATAAATAATAATATTGTATAAAAAACAGAGTCAAACCGATTTGGCTCTCGCACCTCGTCTGACCGAATTAGGGAGCTATACGCGGAGTGGAGTGGAGTGGAGTGGGGTACGGTGAATCTCGAAGTGCCGCCCACTAAGCTCCGTTGATTGAAAAATTGTGATATACATTGTGCTTTAAGCGCTTCAGTAATTAATTCACGCTGCATAGTCATAATGATGGATATATTCCTCTCAGGCATGGAAGCTTGTACTATATTGTTTCGTTTTAGAATCGCCAAACTAGGGTGATTTGCGGTCGAGCGTTATTATTATGTTTCAGGCAGGCGGATAATTACATCGTCCAAAAGTCAGATATTACAAATTTCGATTCAAATATAGTTTAACACTAAACAATCATTTATAAATTAGGGCGTGTTTTTAAACTTTTAACGACCGGTTATTATTAATTTATTACAGACGCATAAAAATAATACTATTGCGGCTTACGTAACAGGAATCTCTCGAAAGTAAATAATAAATAAACGATTTGGTTTTAGCGAAGAACCTATATAATATAGAACAAACTTTAAATCTGATATAACAAAACGATCTTCACATTAACACATTTTTTCATTCATTTAATGTATTAACTATTTTACTGTTTTAAAATATTTAATGTATATTTTACGGTCTTAAATAAATAAAAATAAATGTTAATCATCCCTGCAGATTTTTAAACGTAGGTTATATTATTTTATTTTAAACTCTAAATTGGAGAATGAGCTTTAAAATAAAAATCAGAATTTATTCAGTCATTGTTATTTTATTTATTAATTAATTAAAACATATCTGCTCTAATATTTTATTGAGACCTATCATACTTGTTTATTCATTAAATATAATAACGCGCAAAAAAAAACTTAAAAATCATTATATTTCTAATAACTAAAAATATGCTATATTTTTACTAAATTTCTTTTTGTTTTTATCCTTACTTAAGTAGTATACATAAAAATCCATATTATACAAATAAATTATTAAAACAGTAAAATAATAAGTTGGTGCGTTATCGTGGTGAAAAATACATGAGTAGCTTGTTTAAAAGGTTACAATTGAAAAGGATCATTGAAGTTCGATTTAACTTGACGTGCTTTTTTTTAGTAATGCGACTTTGCGGTGCTTATTTTGAGACTATTGAACCTTTGTTTCGAGTCGAAATAAATAATAAAACATTAAAATTTGGGCATTAATTAAAAAACTTGATATTCATTATTAAATTCTTAAACATTATATAGTGAAAAATTATTTTAAAATCATATAATATTACTAATAAACAGTAATTACGTGAAATAGTATTATTTTGTTGCACTTCCTTTAGCTTTAAATACTGTAAAAATACGGAAACGCATGCAATCAATTTTATTTATTAATTATTGTCCAAAGATATTCCATTGGTTTAAACATATTCTTTTTTAATTTATTAAAAAAATATTTTCCTGAAGTTGCAGTCAAAATTTGAGACAATTTTTTAATCCGCTGATTTCACGGATACCTTCCTTTCTGGAATATAAAAAGCAGCCCCGAATCATTTAGCTCCCTGGATTTTTAAACTATTCGCCACTCTTTCTCAGTTTAAAATAGTCCAGCTTTTATGTCAATTGACCTATTTTTGGCAGGTGTACGACTGCATTCACCCCTTTCCTAAAATATGAGCCAAATATTCCATTGGATGGAATGAAAATAAATCAAGTACATTAGTACATTTATAATTTACCGCATTGAGTGTTTCGTCGATGAAGTGCATACCTTTCATTCCGAAATAAACGATACGCCATTTTTTGCCGACGAACATAGTAGTTCTGTAGAATCATAGTAGAATACTTTTATATATTAATCTTAAATCAGTGTACCTTCTACAATATACAATGTATAGTCCTCTTTACCAGGGACATAAAACACACATCACACCATAACTTTGGATGCTTAACGATTTACGTCTCGCTTCCCGTCTTAAATCATTTCTTCTGCTTCTATATTAAATTTAATTGATTTTCCCCGTTATTGCAGTTAATTTTAATTTTACACTCAAGGTTAAGTAAAATACCAACACAAGAAATCAGAGGTATAATCGGTGACTAATACCAGAAAAACCTGCGTTTGAATCCCATATGAACTCTAGTGTTTTTCAATATCTGTTGCATCTGCGAGATCGGAATTAACGATTATTTTATTTATTAATTATAATTCCGATCGAATATCATTGATAAGATTTTCCTAGATTTTTATAAACTCACGGATGAATAATTAAAATAAAATCGTGCTTATAAGTTGTCACTGATTTCAGTCTATTATCTCACAAGTTATTTAGCGGTTGTTGATTGTGTTGACCTCGTTGAAACGCATTGAACGCTTGTCATGTTAGTAAGTTATTTTTCTAAATGTTATGGCGTTTTTGGCGATAAGCTTTTTCAATTGCTGTTCATATATATATATATATATATATATATATATATATATATATATATATATATATATATATATATATATATATATATATATATATATATATATATATATATATATATATATATATATATATATATATATATATATATATATATATATATATATATATATATATATATATATATATATATATATATATATATATATATATATGTGTGTATGAATATGTTTACTAAAATTTGATATGTATATATATATATATAATAAATAAGCTCATATATAAAATATTGTAATAAATCGCAGTTCAATGTAACATACATAAAAGTTGAATTATGCAGCTCGCCGGAGATTTTTATGTATTTCACATCGAGTTTCAGAGAGCGGATGTATTGTATTGGATTTGTTGTACTTTAAAAATTGGAGGATTTTTATGCAGTGCTTATTTTACATCTCTTGTTAAAGGCCGAATCCTCAGATCCATTGTACACCTTTTTAAAGTCCGCAGTTGAATAGCCTTCGAGGAATGAACGGTATTCAAGGAGCCTTACGAATTGTATCGTATCGTTGCGAGTTTTTGCATACGTTCGTCTGAAATCTTTTAGATTTCAATTGTGTTTTTTTTAATAGGAAACAAGCTTTTTATAAGGATTTAGCTAGGCGTATCATTTATTGTAGGGTTGATCTATTTATTTATTGTAACATGAGAAGCGTAATTCAACGCTTTACGACGAGGTCAACACAACCAATAATTTAAATCAGGGACATATCTGAGAAAATCTGATAAATTAAACCAACATATAATGATGCTGATTATACGTTGTTTCAATTAGTAATGTAGTATACATCATATACCAGCATAATCAATCACAAAAATGTAATCGAAGCGAAAAATTAATAAGCACGAATTTTACATACAAGTCGAGTTGTAATTACACTAATAATCAGTGATGTACAAAGCGATCTCAAACATGTATCTAATGTCACTTTAGATAACACTGTTTTCGCTCCGAGTGATACAAAACATGCAACAGGTAATCAATCCATAATTAGAGCATTTATACAATGTATGGATCTACTCATTTTGTATTGTTTGGTATTAGTATGAAATTATCTTTTTCAATGGGGCGCCTAATAGTAGTCCATAGTTGACAAACTGTCGTTCTAAGTAGGAGCCTATGTTAAATTTAAACCGAAACGCATACATCCCTATTCTTGAAACCGTTTTCAGCTCACGTTTCACATTTGCCTAGCGGCGAGACAAAATTAGAACTTAATATACGAGCGAACGCGATTTTCTGAAGCCCAGCTTTCTACACTGCGTCCGGTAATGTTTTCGTGTTCAAATTAGGCGCTCAGTTTGATATTCGTCTAAGTTTGTTAATAGAATATACTTCATTTTTATGTGATATTGGGATTTGTTACATAATCTGCCTTAAGTGCAATACATCTCACTTAAAGATAATCGAGTAAAGATATTTTTTGAGACTAAGAAAATGGATTTTGGTGATAATTTGATTAGCTAAATGAGCAGAAGCGTTGTCGTGGTGGAACATTTGTATCTTTATCATTAATAGAGGCTCTTAATATGTTCATAAAGGCACAGTAATAATCACTTGAACCGACTTTAAACTTCTTAATATAGCATGAGTCGTATCGTGCATTTTTTTTTTATTGTAAAGTCATTCATCGCCAGACGAGGTTGTCGAAAATTTATGCTAATAAACTATGAGACGTTTTGTGCTCAAATTTTAACAGGAAGCTCACAAAAGTTTTTTATTTATTTTTTAAAATTAATGTTCTGTTTCTTAAGTCTATGATTGTAATTTTCTACCAGTTTATTTATTTAAATTAAATTAAAACCACAGTGATCATGATGCTCAAAAAATAATACATAGTATTATTTTAATAGAAATAAATATAAAATTATGTATAATATAATTATAATTATTTTAATAGAAATAAATATAAAAATATTAAACGCCGGATGGCGACAGTCATAGGTGCGTCTGCTAGCGCGGACATCCCGGCCCTAACGGGCATCAAAAGTGGACGCGACCGTGACACTCTTATATCCTTCTATAAATGTATCTCATTTTTTGTTTAAGAGATCGTATTTAATTATTCGAGTGTCATAGAGGACGCGATTAACTGACGGATCGTCAAAGTTAAATACGTTCCTCATAAGGACGGAATAGCGTAGTTCGTAACGTTTCAGAGGTTAGCGGCATTAAAATTTTTATTTATAAAAAAATCCGGCCCCAGCTGCAGCAACATCTATTGATTATAAATTATATTACACATACTATTGACTTAATTGTTACAGATTTACCCCGTTGTAATGCATTGGGCTTACGCCTGTCAGTTTACAACGGTAGATTTAATAAAAAAAAATATCAAAGCCGAGCATTTTAGAAAATTTTTCACATACGTCGTTTACGTGTAGAGAGAATCTCTTGCTCTCAAAAGAGATTTCGAGTTCTTTGGTGGAAGTTTCTCTAACCAAAATGTTGCCACCGATACTTTTTTTATGAATAAATTTCTTGAATCTATGGTGGACTTACCATACGTTCCGATTTTCCCGAGATTGTGATTTTGTCTAAGTTTATATGTTGGATTTACTTTAACACATTGAATACCGGGCATTATTCCTGAAGAGACAGCCGTTTGTATGGCATAAGTCATGTCGTGTATTTTTTTTTATTGTTAAGTCAGTCATCGCCAGACAAGGGCATAGACGAGGTTGTTGAAAATTTATGTTGACTCTTAAAAAAATGGATTAAAATATTCAAGAATTTTGATGATGGATTTTTTTTGTCTTCTTGCACTTCTGCGCTAATGTTTTATCTGTAGTTAGAAGTAAAATGACTGAATCAATGGTATGATTAAAAATGCTCATAACAACCAAATATGAATGGTCAAAATCAAATGATTAATTCATATCTATTAACATTTTTTATTTCGAATAATATACGACAAGTCAAATGTACGGAATAATTAAGTTAGATATGTATTTATTTTAGATCTTATTTATTGCAAAATATGATAGGAATATTTAAGTTTAAGTCATGAAAATAATTCATAAAAATATCATCCTTTTAAGTTGCAAATATTTTTTTATTCTAATCAATAAAAATAATAAATTGTTAAAATTCATTAATCTAAAATATTTAATATTATTTTATATATATTTTTTCAATTAAACAATTCGAAAACAAACATGGCTAATGGATTTCAGATTTATCTACGAATTAATATGAAACTTTATTAATCGAAACATATTTATTGATTTAATGTAGATATCGTTATTTCAATTGTAATACTGTTGCATACATCTTCCATTAATAAACTATTCGGCAAAGTCATTACTGAATCGCCCATTGTGAAATTTTCGACCTTCTTTTCACCTACCTGTTCATTTCGACTTCAATTAGTAGTTTCCTAATATCATATTAGCCGTCACGCCTAACATAAAATATAATAAGCCTGAACACCTATACACTTTATAATTAGCATCGCGAAACCCTTTAATTATTAGTTAACCTCGTCTGCATTCCGCCTGTTGATAATATAGATGTGTTCGAAAAGTGAATGACAAACGCACTAGCCGTCTGGAAACCACAAAACACGGTCGTAAATATTAAAATATTAAGAGACTTGCATTCATTTATAAAAAAAGATGCAAATGTTAGAGGCAAGTGGAACTCGCGGTTCTAATTTATAGACTGTTTATGATTGCCTATATATACTTGTATATACAAAGTCGAGGACAGCGGTGTCAAACCCATGAATAATAATTTTATTTTCATCCACTGGCAAAAAAGTTTCACTGTCGCTGATCAAGGAACTGTTAAAAATCGTATTAGCACGCCTAATATAACATGTAGTAAATCAAATGCGCGACAGCCTTTAAGGATAGGCAATCTTTTTCTGCGCACGCCTACTAATAAAAAAGATAATTTATGGACATTTCAAGTGTGAAGTTGTGAAGAAGTGGAATACAACGAATTCGATTGTTGCATAAGCTGAATCTAAAAGTTGAATAAATTGCAAGGCATTTCAGGTAACAAGACTACAAAATAGCCATATGAAAAACATATTACCATACCATACATAATACATAATGGTGTGATAATAAAAGACTCCTACAATTTATGAGGATTTTTAATGGCTAAAACTTACAGACGGTTGAACATCTGAAGTTTATAGCACCTGAACGGATCAGAGAAAATATGCATACGATCATATGTTAATTATTTCTTTTTATTAGTATACAAATCCAGAATTAAATTATCAATTTTATAAAATGACGGTTTTTATTCGATCGATCAATCTAAATCAGAATGGAATATTAATATTATAATAATAGTCCAATTCGTTGAACGACGACGATGCTCGTCACGACACATACGTTTCTAAATCGCCTAAATTATTCAAAATATTACCATCGACGTTGCAGTGGGAACGTTCGTTACCGAGCGTACCCACTGCGACACGATTTTATTGCTTTTGACATGAATTTTTCCCTTCTGAGAATTGTTTTTGTGCTCTCCTATTCGGTTTGAATATACTTTAATCGGCTCTCTTATATTATAAATCCATAGTAACATCGGCAAGGATAGATATCACATTTTTAAAACATAGTGTAATATCGAAATGTAGACCTACTATGGAGCAATATGTGAGATGCGATGCCTTTCTGTACTTATTCTTCATCTTATTTTCTCCTGAGAGATGAATTGGCTTAGTTTGTATTTTGGACTTGATATTTGGAATTTACCTATAATTAGTTTTAGAACTTTCATTAGGTTAGGTTTGGGTTTGAACAGCAAATGGTCGTTTCGCAGCAGTTAAATTGATAGTAGCATATCAGTTAAATTACATTTTCGCTAATATAACTATATATCTACTGGTGAAAATGTATTTAGGATTTACTAGTGAAAATATAACTTTACCAAAAATATACATTCAATGCAACATTTATACATTAGATGTAAATATATATACTATTTCTACATTTTATGATTTTACTAGCACCTGCCAGATAATTTACTGGTAAAAATATATATCTACTGGTGAAAATATATTTCGATATGATTTTATTGAAATGACATATTTTTAAAAATATATTCTAATTTTGTTAATAAATTTTGCTGCATTAAATCCAGTTGTCAAATTACCTATAATACAGCATATAAAAACATTAAATTAATATAATTCAGATGGTGTTGTTGATTTTTCGTTAATATTGCTACTAATTTACATTCGCTGAATATTTCCTCTGATGTCTAATATTTTTTAATTTTTAAGTCAACAATAATTTGCAAATAAATTTTTACATCAAAAAACTATAATCTGTCCCTTTAAATAATGTTTATTGTGAAAGTACTACTTAGAAAATGGGTGTTTTTGAAGGCAATGTTCCACTCCTTTTATTTCTTGTATGTATAAAAATAAAACTTATACATGAAATACACCAGTACATACATCTCAAACAATTGTAGTTTAGTTCAGATTCATTATTTGAGGTCGCTTTTACTTTTTTTATAAATATATTCTTGCTATGATTTTTTCCAAAGTCAAGCCTCTCAAAAATATTTTGTACCCTCTCCCCTCCCTTTCGGCAGGCTCGATCCTGATACAAATCGTTTAAATGTTTGAAATCAGATTACAGAAAGAGCTCGCCTATTAATGCTATCTTTAAAGTAAATACGTACTAAGATTTCCAATAACATGAAATGTGATCCTAATACAATCTGGATATCAAAACATACTACACTTCTCCAACGGTGTCTGTCCAAACCTTACATCTCAATTTTCTTGATAATATTATTTATTGAATAATAATGATCTAATTCGTCGAACGACGACGATGAATGTTACAACAATCGCTTTGCGGCACATGTGAATTGGGTATAGAGACGTATGCTGCAATTGACACGAACGGGATTATTGTCGTCACAATAGTGAAATTCCATCAAGTACGAATAATGTATTCGTGCTATACTAATATATTTCCAATAGTACGAAACGCGATTCTAATAAATACAACCAGCTATGTCGATTCAAACCTCACATTTCAGCTTGTGACGTGACGATTGACTTATTGCTTTGTATTTATTAGGAGAGTTCGATCTCGTGCGGGTATCCAATTGTTCAAGCCCGGCTTAATCCGTTTATCTCGTTCTATGAAAGTACCAGGAGAGCTGCAAACGTGGCGAGATCAGTTTACCAAATGCACATTTCATCATGTACATATAATACATATATACATACACAACAAACAATGCAGCAAAGCAATGCATACGTCACACAGTATATAACTCCTAGGGTTGTCCTCACTTGAATTTTAATGGACGTTGAAGTCAGTATATGTATCCATCCATTAAATTTGATTATAGTTCCGCTTTTGATTGATATTTTCATATTTAAATAATTTATTATACAAAACATAATTAAATTTGAACTGAATCATCTTATGAAGATGAAGAACATATATTGAAATCGTCAGCGTGTAATAAAAAACTGCTGTGTTTTTGTCATTTATAAAATTGAGAATAGAAATGTTAAGTACATTGTGAGTAACATCAATAGCCAATTTAATAGCAAAGCAAATGAATTGGAAAAATTTTTTTAGCTTATTTTATAACAAGTGCACTTTACGAAGTATTTTGTATAATTAAATAGTAAGTTAATTTTATTAACAGTAGGTAGCATATTTTAGAAGCTTTAATATACTACTTATTAACTGTTGTTTATTCAATAAGTCATTTTTTTTACTTAGTTTGAAGCTCACGTAAATTTTGCAAGCCTAAAATATTCCTGTATATTTGTTTTGCGATTCTATATAAGATAATATCACAATATCAAAGTTGGAGAATGTTTTGCTAAAATTGAGCCTACTTATATCATTAACTGTATTGAATAGAATATGTATACCTAAATAGGACAACATATACTATATATGTACATATATAATTTTAAGTTGTCCTACTTTGTAGTGGACTTTGTCAGAAACGCCCCTTTGCTAATGCACCTATCTAAATCGACCTAAACAGCGACGTGTGGGCGTGTTCAATATTTGCGAAGTTAAGCCCTCGAAGGGCTTAATATCGGTACTCTTTATATACGCCGCTCGGAGCGGAGTATAACTCATACCTTTGACATAAATTATGAAATTTGATTGCTGCAACAGCGAGGTAAAAGAGGGGTTCTTTGACCAGTGAAGCGGGGTTTTAATATAGGACATTTAAACTATTCGAAATATTTGGAAATATAATACCTTCCTTATGCGAATAATTAGGACTGTCGGTAGATTCAGAACTAAAGTCACATTTATCTCATCTTTCCAAAGCTTCCATATTTGTTTACACTCGACCATGAGATTCATGAGTCTTGATAGTTATTTTATGAATTGACATCTCAAGATTGAAACTTTAAAGGTTCTGCTTCGACTTAAAATCCCATAATTTTAGTTGCTAAAACATTTTTGGTATCGACAAACATGCAATACGTTACCATAAACTGGATTGAAGTTTCTCGTTGCTTTGTTGGTCGAACTTTTTAATGAAACTCGTGTAAAATGCATATGCGTTAAAAGTACTTTTTAGGAATAGATATCCTATATATGTTTTATTAATTGTTTTATGTACGGGACATTTAACGAAAGAAGTAAAAAAACGCTCCCGACAAAATACGTGCAAACTTGTTGCCAAACAGGTCACAACTGAGCGTAAAGTTAAAAAGCTGAAAAAAGCTTGAGTGTTTTGTGAGATTTTCTGAATAATATTTTCGTGCATTGTGTATTTTTATAGCCTTTTTTTAAATGTTGTACGATTGGAACATATTACAAAATAATTAAAAAAACTTTCAATTAACTGTCGAAGTTAGCTGGAACATTTTTCTTTTTACCACCCCTAAAATAATTTCTACATAAAGGCACCTGAACAATTCATTAAAAATAGCTAGCGATTTTACATTTTAATAGACCCAAAAATAGGCATTATTCGTATGGATTTAAAAAAAATTATACCAGATAATATTAACTCGAAAATATTATAATATTTTGTAAGTCGGCTATTAGTTATGAAAATAGCGGTTATAAATAACACTCGTAAGAAAAACTCATTGAATACCGCGATTTGTTTGCGATAATTAGAGAAAATACTTAATAATAAAGTGTTTTTAGTTATATTTGTAACGCAATTTTTAAGGATTCTTTTTTATTCGCAATGGTTTAATTAGCAAACGCTGAACTGTATTTCGGGTACAAATGAAGTATAAATAAATGTGTTTAAAAAGGTTATGAGTTATTTTTTTGTAATAAACAAGTTAAATCAATGTCAAGCTATAATTGAGATAAGTTAGGGTTGACGAATGTGCGTGTGAAGGATGTTAGTAATAAAAAAGGACTCGAAATGTTTAGCTGAAGGGATAAATCAATCAGTTACTATATTTGTAATCAGTTAAACTATTTGTATATCGCAAAATCTTCGATTATATAAAATATTAAGAGTTTTATTTGATTTATTTTCATATCATACTTTTATTATTTTTATATTTTGCCGACTTTTAGCTGCTATACATAACAATGTTATGAAGAATCGATATGTACGGGTTGAACAATAAATATATATTCATAACAATTGCAGCAAAATTACAATTATAAATTAGCGATAAAAAAATTTAGAAAAATGTATATTTTCTGAAATTTCGGCAGTTACAGTGTTTTATTTTCACTTATTTTCTAGCGGCTTTTAGCTGTTGTTATTATTATTATTATAGAATTAATTAATACGGTTTAGATAATGAATACAGATCCATACGCACATAATTCATATTATACAAAAAAATAAAAAATATCAGGACTATTTATTTTTATTATATAAATAATAAAACATTGAAAAAGTCCACAGCTACAAAATAATAATTGGGAAAATGAATATTTTCTGGAATTTCGGCAGTTTAAGAGTGTTTATTTTTACGTATTTTTCTATGCGGATTTTATCTGTTATTATTAAATAATTAATTAATACGGTTATGATAATGAATACAGATCCATACGCAAATAATTCATATTATATACAAAAAATAAAAAGTTTCAAGACTATTTATTTTTATTATATAAATAATAACGCACTAAATTTAATTATACCTGACAACAAAATAAAATTTAAGCCATTGAAAAAGTACACAGCAACAAAATAATAATTCGGAAAATGAATATTTTCTGGAATTTCGGCAGTTAGAGAATGTTTTATTTTCACTTATTTTTCTATGCTGATTTTATCTGTTATTATTAAATAATTAATTAATACGGTTTAGATAATGATTACAGACCCATACGCACATAATTCATATTATATAAAAAAATAAAAAATATCAGGACTATTTATTTTTATTATATAAATAATAAAATAAAATTTAAGCCATTGAAAAAGTACACAGCTGCAAAATAATAATTCGGAAAATGTATATTTTATGGAATTTCGGCAGTTACAAAGTATTTTATTTTCACTTATTTTTCTATGCGGCTTTTAGCTGTTTTTATTAAATAATTAATTAATACGGTTTAGATAATGAATACAGATCCATACGCACATAATTCATATTATATAAAAAAAATAAAAAAATATCAAGACTATTTATTATTATTATATAAATAATGAAATAACATTTAAGCCATTGGAAAAGTACACAGCTGAAAAATAATAATTCCCAGAAATGTATATTTTCTGGAATTTCGGCAATTACAAAGTGTATTTATTTTTATTTTGTTTGTCGTTTTTATACCAATCGCTTTTATGAATAACATACAATACATCTAAAAATATAAAGAACATAATATATCACTACAAATATAAATGAATAAAACCAGCAAATAAATATATCTGCATTATTAATGTCAGCAAATGATATAAAATTTAATAAAACTTTTAATTAAATGATTATCAATATATAACGTTTTTTTTCAATAAAGTCTTTTTTATTATTGAAAAAAATCACTATATAATATTGATATTAAATCTATTTAATATTGAGATGTATTATATTACACAATAAGTCTGTTTTTAGAATTCAAATCCACTTTCACATGTGTTATCTATATTTAAATGAAGTACTATCCTTGAAATATCGAAGGGATCGTTCATTGTTAATTTTAAATACCCTCTTAAAGTTTTAATGTATCTTCCAAGAGAATATTTATGACCAAACATGTGGTATTTGTATAGATCATTCGGGACGCGCAATTGTATGTTTAATTTAAATTTTAAGACACGGAATAAACCGTCAGTTACTCGTTAACCATCCAAGTATTTTTAACTAATTTTTAATCTTATTGTCTTAATTTTAATGTTCATATTTTGTGTCAGAAAAACAGCAAAATTTTTATACTGTATTTCGAAAAGAAAACTTTTTCTTTTCACCGAACAGTACTAAAGAGAATCAGTATGAAAGCTACTTTGTAAAAAATATAGGATTGGCGTAAAATATTATTACGATAAATACCTGCTAAAAATGTATTTAATCGATATTCGCAAGAGTGTCTACAGACGTAATCTCTTCAATCTCGAGCAAAGTAATATTATCCATTGTTATAAACAAGAACAAAAATAATTCATTTTATGCTGAAAATAATCCGCTTATAATTATGTAGACTACTTATCGTTCGCATGATACTGATATTTTTTATTTGAGGTGGGGTGCAGTATTATATCCACTAGAATAATTTTTGTATAGTCCAATTTTCTATAAAAGTCAAATGTATTGTATATAGCAAGATTGTAGATAAGATGTACATACAGTAGCGTGAAAAAACCGCATCATCTTATATTATTCAAGTATAACATATATTAACAAAACAACCAAACGTGGTGTAAAATTAATAAATTGTTGATCCACAATTCTTTAGATTGCATCACGCTAACGCAGTGGATTATTGCATTAATCGAAGAATATAGTAAAGAAAACATTGAAATTCGTTCGAACTAGACGTTCTTTTTTTTGTATCGGCTCTTTAGGGCGTTTCTATTGAGACGGTTGAACCTTTGTTTCAAAGTGAAATAAATGATATTGCGAAGGATGAACCTTACATTATATTGAAAAATTATAAATATGTCATAATATTAATTTGCCAATATTTTTAATACAACTTTCTAATCGAAAAATAAAAATAAATTTAGTACAAATCCGCTAATATAGATAAACCGCTCTTAATCGCTGAGCAAGATCACTCTCTCTATAAAAAATATAATTACATAGAAATATAATTACTATCAATCTTAACGTTAAGTTTTGAATATCTTTATATTTGTGAATATCTTGTAAATAATTTTATTTCAGATAACATGTTCTTGCTTTGAATTTTAACAGAGGTATATGTATATAATAATAATATGCAAATAGTGAAAAATCACATAAAATAAAATAAACTAAAAAACAAAAATAATACAAATCCACTAAATCAGATGAACCGTTCCCGATCGTCGAGCAATGTCACTATCTCGCGTTGTATTAAATAAAATAAATTGAGCGTTATATATTATTGCAAAAGTATTTTTACATAAAAATATAAAAATAAATATATAAATACTACTTTATAATCATAGATATTGAACAGTCTTACTCTCACATGTTACTAAAATGTTGGTTTATGTATATATACATATTTTTTATATACGCGGTCAAGATTATTCAAGTATATTCTTTTTTGTATGAATTATTTAAATCTGAAATAAAATATGTATCTCATTTTTTTTTATATTTTTAAAACGCTGCTGTATTAAAAGACATGTTGTATGTACAATGGATGCGATTTTAGTCAACTCTCAATTCAATGAATTCTGTCTGGAAGTTAATTAATTGAATTGAACATACATATGTACCTATGAAAAGCTTTCCTTTATGTAAAGTGATATGTCTGTCTATCCCGCTGTTTGTTTGATATTTGTTTTAATACGTACACGTATGTATATTTCTTTTAAAAAAGTACGGATACGACTATTGTATAAATCCGTATGTTTTAATATAGGATATCGTATCACCAGACAAGTTCTCCCCTAGTTTCAATATTGCTGCGCGCGACAGGATTTTTTCAGCGAAATTTTTCATTTTACGCTCGTTCTTAGCGTTTTATTTTTAATTACGGGTCGCTCGCTTTTAGTTTCCAATGTTATTTATTTTTTATCACAAAAAGCTGTCATGGAGTTGCACTCGTCTCCATAGGTATATGTGTAAAGTTACAAGGCAAAAATGCTACAGGGTTGAATAAAACCCAATGTATGGGCGTGTCCAGCGATGCGTGCATTGAATTTTTTAACGAGGGTTGCCGGAACGTATTTAAAAATTCTATCTATTGATATTTGAGGTGTACGTATTGTCTGTTTCTACCGCATTGTGTTTTTATTCGGATTTTACGGTAGCTAACATGTCAAAAAATCAAACGTAAAAATCAAATAAAGGTATACGAAAGATGCGATGCAATATGCGTTAGATAGACGATAAACATAAACAGTGTTTTGAGGAAGAAAGTATTTTTAATGAGAGCTAAAATAATAATTTGTCCAATTAAGAATTTCATTAATTTTATAATTAAAATTCAACGTTGTTAATGTAGAATTTTCAGTGTAAATATGAATGCATTTCCTTTTAAAAATTCACGATATATTCTCTTTATGAAAATTAAGCTCATACCTGTATGTGTAGCATAAAGCTAATTGGAGTGTATGTTGTAATGAGTACACTTCATGTCTTGTTGGACACAAAATTTTAGAACAATTGTGTTCATTCCGGATGGATTCAATTATCAAAATCGAATTTAAACCTTTGTCTGAACATTAAAAATAACATGATCGTCCAATAATTAGTTCTAAGGCATAAAATGAAGATTTAAAATTGAAAATTTACTCAATGAGATTGTGTATTTCATATCATATGGTTTATATATATATGCAATTTTCCCTCACTATTTATTTCTAAAATTTAGTAAATATATTTTAAAATGTCCACCACCGCTATTAAAAATTTTAGGCTTTGATTCAAAATTTGAATCGTTTTTATTTCACTAACATTTTTTTAAGATACATCTAAATAATACTGCAACGATATAAACAAATAATAACCATATATGATCTATTAATATTCAGTATAAGTATTATATATCCATTATCATGTTCACTACAACAGTTTTTTCTGTTCTTAATGATGAAGCAATCGATCATGCTATTCACAATATTTAATGCTGTTATTATCTCACCTTGTTTAAGCAATTAAAAATTAATAATTTAACAAGTTCTTTAATCAATTAATTAATTAATTCATTTGGCATTTGATGTTATCATACAGTATCAATTTTTCGTCCCCACTTATGAAAAAATACAAAAAATCTTTTAAAGTATCATTGTTTGTAATACATATATGTTATGCTTCCAAACCTTCCATTTTTTAATGCATGTTCTGACACTCAAACGTGATAAACTAGTATTGTTAAATATTTTATGAATTAACATCTCTATATTGGCCTCAATTTCAATAGCTATTCAATTCTCATAGCTAACTTTAGTGGTTCTGTTTATCTTTAACAAAAAAATAATTTCTTAAACAATTTAAGAAATGCAATATTTCGCAAAAAAATAAATATATATAACATATAATTGTGCATGTTATTAAAATACATATATCATGAATATTTTATGGATGGAATATATTCCGAAATAAGTAAAAATGCTTACGATAAATAAAGACGTGTAGCTTAGCCGGCAACTGAGTCGCGACTGAGCGTCGAAGATAGCTAGGTAAACAAACGTACCTCTAATTTTTAATATTAAAATTAATTTTTTTGCGCTAAAAACAATATTTCGTGTAATCGATTGGATCGGTTTTAATGATTCAAAAATGCGGTTTAGATTAAATTTAAAAATAATTTCATCTTTTAATTATACAGACCATTTTTTGTCTACTTAGTTTTAATACATATGATGCCGCTAAATAAGTGATAATACATATTTCTAAATGATTCTTAAAAATATAGTAATCATACAGTCATCCGTCACTAAACCGCTGATGATAATCCACGAACGGGTAGAATGAATCTTTTTGATCTTTCATATTTAACGACTGTTCCAGTAGTATATATCATTTTTTTTACACACACGTGCATATCTTAAAATGACCGTTTAAATAAATTGTTGTACTTATTAATGAATTTTAGTTAAATTTAAAAATAATTTTGAATGAAAAATTAACTAAGGAAACCATTCGCATTCGGTTTTTAGTCCTAAATTTTTTTTTATTGCTACCGATAGCTTATAATGTAATATAGATCTGCTCGTTATTTTTGTTGATGGTAATCCACGGAACAGATAAATTAACTTGTTTTGCCCTCATATATTTAGCTACAGTTTCTAAACTAAATACTTTTTAAATTTAAATTGATTTTAATGAAATACTTTTAGCATATGTACCAATACAAATCAAAACATTTGTCCATTATTATCATTCTTTAAGGTTTAAGAGTTATTTACATTTTTTTAAATTTTAATTAGATAAAGGATCAGTGTTTTTAATGACCTAATTTGAGATATGTTCAATTTTTCAAAAAGTTTGATCCAAATCTGATAAAACTATGGAACTATAATGTCCATAAAAACCATTACATATCATATTTATGAGTGAATAATGGTTTCTAAAATTTGCAAAAGTTAGTTTTTCAATCGAAATGTATCTAAAATTCTACCGAACTATTGCTTTGTGTGTGCTCCTGTCTCCCACTGCCACTATTAGATCAAATACTATTTTGAGGTGCAGAATATTATTAATCAATTTTGAGGTGCGCGAAATTTTCGCAAAATTGCTAAAATATATAAACGTATATTTAGCTAACCTTGGAAAAAATGTGACCCATTTTCCACCCTTTGAAATGATTCGAACAATGTACAAGTTTATTTTTGTTTTCCTTTCGAGTGGCAGAAACAAAGAGGCACTTTAATGAATAAATTGAGTTATTTATTTTGAAACGTATGAAAGTTTAGGGGGTTTCATTTGCCTTGGTGAGTCACTCCTATTTCAATCACTATGCTGAATTACATTTTACAGTGTTCATGACATTAATTCCATTTGCTCATATGAATCTTTTGTAATCTATTCAATAATAATTCTATAGCGAATAATATCTTACTTGTTTTGAATATTAACATTTATATAAATCATCAATTTTGATAAATCCGCATTTTTAATTAAATCTAAAATAAAATAGATTTTAATTTTATAAAACAGACTAATATTTATTAACGTTGTTTTGATACCAGGATTAATATGTACAAGTAGTTATTTAATTAAAACTGAAAATCACTAGAGCATTTGCTTATAAATCATAAATTAAAAACGTTTCTTAATTTATTTGAAAATATTTTTTAATCAAAATTTGCCCAAATGAGTAATTAAAAAAATACAAAATATAAATTAAATTAATTTAAATCAATTGAATATGTTTGAAATTATCTGGAATCATTTTCTAATAAGAATTTTATAGGAGAGGAATTAAATAATACATAATCTTTAGAGAATGGTTATATACAACAGTAGAAATTATTTTTTAGGATTTGTTGCTTTTAAAAAATTAATTAAATTAAATAAATTTGTTAATAGAGAATTTCAGATGCTAACTAAAAAATAACATTTTGAAGAAGCGAGGATTCTAGTATCCCGCAAATCATTTTCTGTATAAACTCCAATAAATACATAACTATAGTTATCACTAAACACTATTAAAAAATACAAAAATATACTTTTTGTATGAACTCAATCAAAAGAAGAGCTTTAAACTATTTATATGTTTATAATGAAGCTCGTGCCTAATTACCAGATTAATTAATATATTAAAACATTATTATTTTTCAATTTTATACACTTTTATACACCCCTCAACCAGTCTGCAAAATACCCTTTGAAAGCGTTTTCAATATAGTGTGAGCCCTTCACGAGCACGTTTTTCCTGTCCTTTGACAGTCTATTCGGACGCGCTCACTTTTAACTTATCAAAAATCGTAGGTAGTTTGGGGAATATTGGTACTCGTATGCAAATTACTATAAAATGAACAGGGGCGTTGCTATGGTGAAAAATTTATTTTTTCATTTTTATTACTGTACAAAGATAATCATTATTGATTTATTATTTCCGTCTCTAATTAACCCTTTTATTCACATCATATGTATGCATTTCAAGTAAAAATCTTATATATAATTGTTCTAAGCTTCCTTAAATTAAACATTCTACGTTCAATTCTCTACTCGATAAATCGTATCGCTTTGTATGAACGGTGTATAAAAATACACGTAAACAAAGGAAATATATTTAATTATAATAATAATAAAAATAAAAATTGAATTTGCTTCATTGCTTTCCGAGGCACCGGTAATGCATTCTGTTGTTTCGACCAATGAAAAATAAGCATTCAAATATAAAACAAGATGGCCGACAGTACCGTGACAACAGTTTTAAATAATTATTATTTAATAACAAAATTTTGCTACGCGACAATAATATTCATTTATTCGTCATTTAACTAAATATAAATAATCGGATTGCAAATTAAAAAGGTGTGTTATAACTATTAAAATTTAATATATATATATAATGTGTTGAGGATTAGAAGAATACATTGATTAAACAAGATAAACAATCATAAATCAATCTTCAAATTTTGAATTCCCGGCGACGGGCTCCGAGGCCGAAAAGTGAGTTTTTACTTTTATAAATAATCGAATTGCAAATTAACTAGGTGTGTTATAACTATGAAAATTAAATATATACATAATGTGTTGTGGATTAGAAGAATACATTGATTAAACTAGTCCTTCATAATTCCATCCTCTCTTGGTTAGTCGTTGTTATGTTCAGTTTACACAATGTATCTGTAGGTAGGATCATAATTTTTACAGGTAGGAACATTAACACGAGTGTGCGAGATGTAAGTGTATTGTAAGGCTTTTATTTTGTAATTTCTTTCTCGGTGATTCCGCAAATCTTGCTTTTAGTATTCTGCGAAAGTATCAGGTAACTCATCGATAAAACTTGTGTACAATAATAAAATGCATACAAAATAAGAAGTGCAAACATTTTAATGGTTAAGTGTGAGCACTTGTGTTACATTGTATCGGCGTAAATCGTAATCGACGCGAGTTCTATATAAAGTAGCGACATGACATTTCAATGGATGGCAAATATATAGAATTAAATATCTATGTACTTCCATTAAAAAATTTTTCAATATCAAATCAAGGACTTGTTATATGACATCAACGCAGTTCCGATATATTCAGACATTTGAAAATTTATAGATTTTTACTCAATTACAATAATTTCACTATGAATTTTTTTGTGCTCGAGTACAAACTGAAATAAACCAGAGCATGTTACAATACATGTCCATTTGATATTTGATTAAAGTATTATTAATCAGAGAACTGTAATGCGTTATTAAAAAAAATCGTACTGGCAATTGCATATCATAAAAATAATCTGATTTGTGTTAATCGATAAACAATTGTTTAGTAACAATCAGCAAACTTAAAGATTTCCCTGCAACCGTTAAAAAAGCATGTATAAATGGGCACTTGGTGAATGAATGGAAAGAGTGAACCGTTTCAATATCTGTTATTCTTTACATCTCAGAAACAATTGTAAAGCATTCTTGAAGAGAATTGTCTGACTGACCGCGCAGCTGTAACCCTATTCGATAATATTTATTTTAAGCCATCGATGGTAATTATGTAAATAAATGTGTTTAAATGTATACGATGAGTTTCGCTGGTCTTTCGAACCTCCATTTAAACAAGCTTCACTAGCGTTTCAAGGTCGCAGATATACACATAATAAGTCTATTTCTCTTTTAAATAATGATAAATAGAAAGAACGCTAATTTCCAAGGCGAAAATTGCACATTTCAAAGTATGTTATTCGTTATTTCTCAGAAATAATAGGGAAAATTCTTAAAAAAATCATTCCAGGTTTATTCGTCTTTGCAATCCTAACGACTGATCGTGAAGTTGTAATCTTGTTCGATAATATTTATTGTAAGCCATCGGTGGCAATTGTGTAAAGAAACATGTTTAAATGTATGCGTAAATAAATATGTTTAAATGTATACGACGAGTTTCGCTAGTCCTTCGAATTTTCATGAAAATAACCTTCCACAGCGTTTCGCGGTCGCAGATAAACACAAAGAAAGCCAATTTCTCTTTTCAATAATAAATAGATAGAACGCAAATTTTCAAGGCAAAAAATTCACATTTAAAAGTATATTATTTGTTAGTTTTCAGTAACAATAGGGAATAATTCTTGCAGAGAATCATTATCTACGTTTAGAAATAGATTCTCTACGTTAACCTAAATAAATCGGGATAATACTTAGACAGAAAAAAAGCTCTAGAAATCGAAAAAATATGGTGATAGTATTTTGGAAAAAATTTTGATTTTGGCTAGAAAATTACAGTGGAATCATATTGTAGGGATTTTGTGTCGAATACATACAGTATATTATCTATGAGGTAAAGTTTAAAAATAGGTAGCGTTTTATATCTTAATAAAAAATCATCCAATAATGTAAAACAACTTGATGTTTATGAGAAATGTATTCCACTTCATCCGTCGGTTTATTTATCTGGCAGTTCTAACGACTGATCGTAAAGTTGTTATCCTGTTCGATAATATTTATTATAAGCCATCGGTGGCAACTGTATAAAGAAACGTGTTTAAATTTAAGCGATGAGTTTCGCTGGTCCTTCGAAGTCCGTTAAAACGGCCTGTACCAGCCTTTCAAAGACGCAGATAAACACAAAGAATGACAAATTCCAATGTAAAAATGGCACATTTCTAAGTCTGTTATTCGTTATTTCTCAGGAATAATGGGATAGCATTTTTGAAGATAATTATTTCTTGCAATGAGAAATGGATTCCACTTTATCTGCCGGTTTCGTCGTACGACTAATCGTGCAGTCGATAATATTTATTTTATGCGTAAATAAATATGTTTAATGTATTCCACTACATCCGCCAGTTTATTCGTCTGGCAGTCATAACGACTGATCATAAAGTTGTAATCCTGTTTATTGTAAGCCGTCGGTGGCAATTGTGTAAG